>NW_017805532.1:452441-481661 GCF_001891065.2 Hippocampus comes | reverse complement strand
GGAGGCTGCGTTGCCACTTTGCCTTGCTCCATTTCACCCCTTGCTTTCGTCTTCTTGTTTTCTTCTTGAAACACAACTTCGGGTGCATTCAAATTCAAAGGTGTGGCCGAATCATTACCTGAAGCAAACTTTAAGGCTTGTTCAACTCAACTCCATAAACTATCTCTCCATTTACCTATAGTACATCCACAGGGGTTCTGAAGGGGTCCAAAGTTGCATTTTCCCCCCTTCAAGCATCCCGGAAGTCTACATTCACGCCCACTCCAGCAAAAGGTGTCACATGTTCAGTCCAGGACTAATCCTACACGTGCATAACTTTTAATGTGCAAAAATAATGAACTTGAAGAAGAAAAAAAAACAGGCTTGACTCCATGCACTCCTCGAGTGCTCTTGTGCAGGATTCACATCCGGCGGCAAATATAGGGAAGCGAGCAGGATTGTACATTAAACATGAGAGACCCACCCAGAGCACCTCCCCTGCTATCCGGCGAGTGTGAGAAGGCACAGGGTGGCCCAACTTGGCCCAATCATTGAAACCCTCTCAGCGGTAGAAAACAGCCCAGTCCCGCAAACGGTATCTCTGGTTAAAAATATGTCGGGGTTATATAAAAAAATAAATAAAAAATAATTAAAAAAACAACAAGAACAAAAAAATTGGATCTTGAGACTGTGAAGAGCAGCTCAAATGGGACACAAATTAACAAATTACTGTAGCTCATTCACATAATGTATAAATATAAGTGGACACAAAGTCAGTAGATCAAAACTAAAGAGGGATTTGACGATGAATTTTAAATTTCTGCTTTGAGTCGAAAGTGCGGATCACCTCCAAGGTAAAGAACATCCCACACTGTCATCCACCACTACTGTTGTTGTTACTGTTGGTGCTGATGGTGTTAGCGCAAGGTCACATGAGAACTGGTACAACCGCTTCATCGTCTCAGCAAAGATGCGCATGTGCTGTACGCACGGAAACGCAAGGTCGGCGTTTTCAAATTCATTTACCCTTGGACCTGGTTGCAAATTTGATCATATTCAGGCTCTCAAAACAGCGATTCCCTGTGGACGGAAAAAAAATTCCAGATACAGCACCCTTCAACTTGTTCTCGTGTGGATGGGTTCTTAGGATTGGCAATTAAGTGACTTTTCCGACTTCACCAATCACATAAATCTGACATCTAAACATGAATAAAGTTGTTGTTGTTTTAGTAAAAATAGGAATATTATATCACAGGAATTATTATTTTCAAGAACAAAACAATGCTTGTGCGCACAGCATTGTTTTTTTGGAGAGGGAAAAAAAAGCACTTTTTCAAGAATAAAAGACAATATTATGAGAGTACAGTTATAATTAGGAAATTCACTGTTTAAAATATGACTTTCTTCCCTCATGAAATTTTTACTTTAAAATCATCATATAACTTTTTCTTGTAAAACTGTGACTTTCTTCTTGTAAGATTGCGACTATCTGTATTTTTCTTCAAAACAAATACTTAATTCTCAAAAGAGTACAACTTTATTCCTCGCTCAAAAAAAAAATCTACAATTTGACTTCAATTTGCATTTAGGGGTAGAGATCGTATTTAGGTTTTTGTTTTAAACAAAAGTCTTTATTGACAATGCAGTCTGTAACATCTCAAAATGTCTTTCATTTTAGAAAAGCGCCAGATAGTGCTATGACGTTCATCTTGTCTTCTGAACAGTTGAAATAGGTTCAAGGTTTCTTTTTTCTCCAGACAATGTTTTTGTTTTGTTTTGTTTTGTTTGTTTGTTTTTTAATTGAAGAGAAAAACTCTTACCTAGCTGACAGTTTCGGCTGTCACTTCAGCCTTCGTTGGAGCTGTCACTGCTTCCTTGTGACGCGTAAGAGTTTTTTCCCTTCAAGAAAAAAAAAAAGACAGTTGTCTGAAAAAAAAACAGAAACCTTAAACCGATTTGCGCCAGGTAGTTGTTCTACACCAACCACAAATCTACAAACAAAAACAATGACGACAACCGTCTCGACAAATGGAACGACACATCGAATTACTGTGTCGGATTCAGATGTGTTAACGTAACAAACCCCGCCCACACTGAATGATTGTTGTGGGTAAAGGCTTATACTAGGATACGGTCATGATTTTCTTCGTAACAAAAAGACTTTTCAGAAGATAACATTGATGAATTATCTTGAATAAACATTAAGATTATGATGGCGCCCTTTGAAAAGGGGTGTTGGCGAATTGAGATTCCACTGCGGCTCCACAGTTGTTACAACCCATCCATCCATTTTAGAAAACATTCACAGCTCAGCGGGGTGATCTGGAAAATATCCCAACAGGCGAGAGGCTGGGCACACCCGCAACTGGTCATCATCAGCCAGCCAGTCGCGGAACGCGATATTAATCCGCACTTGTGCCTGCGATGACATCACAGTCCAAAGAAAGTCCATCCCGTTTATTAAAAGCTCCTGTTGTTGGGTTGAGCAGCATTTCCAGACCAAAGAGTGTTCGTTCTTAACATCAAATCTGAAGATTGTGTGGGTGCGTTTGTGTGAGGGTGTGCGTGTTTATCCTCCGCATACGTCTTCAGGTCCACGCCCAATCCTCTTGAAACGAACACCACGGGCAATGCAATTTACCAGCAGAAGTGTAATCTTCTTCACAAACAAAGTAACAGAAAACAATGGCGGCAGATAAGTGTGATGGTGCACCGCGCTCAGCATAAGAAGCAGTAGCAGCATGGCCTTTGTGTGACATTTGTGTACGCGCTGGTGCGACCCGGCACACTGCATGCACATTTCATTACATTGAAGTCAGTGGCCAAGTTTAAACAAGGTCGTGGCAGGACAGTGTCCTGGCATACGCTTCAAACAAAACCACAGATGGACAAATTATTAGTAAATCAGGAAAACCTTTGCATACAGTACTTCCATTTCGGATTCTGCGTTGCTCTTTTGATAAAATATTGATCATGATTATTTTTTTTTCAGTTCGGAATTTGATGACCTCTGCCTAGAAAAAAAAAAGCTAAAATAAATAAACACCTCCAGTCCTGTAGGTGGCAGTCATGCACATTATGACATTTTTTTTTTGTTGTTTTGTTTTTGAAACCAAAGTCAAAATTGCTTCCCATAATTTCCGAAACACACTGTATGTTTTGTGCAAACAGCTCTAACCATCACCCCAAAAAAGAAAATATATGGCGGCGTTAGCATCATGCTTTAGGGCAATTTTGTGGGGCTATGAGAGCCAGCTGCCAAACACCTGTTGGATCATGGCCCAACTTAGCCCGAACGCTAGCGGACTGCCGCAGCACAAATTACATGCATATAAATGAATACATAAATACTTGACATACCTCAAACCGCACCTTCATCCACAACAGCAAATAAAGAGAATGCATTATTCTTGGGGCCATGCTCCTCCTCTCTCAAAAGTTTCATGGAAATGAGGTCATTACCGCCGCAATCCAATATAATGACGGTAAAGATGAGGATGGGCGTTGACGACCTCATCCATCTGAGGTGGCTCCCACGCCATAGCAAACCCTGTCTGTGTTTATCTTCAAACGTACACATTGATTACAATTAGCCAGCAAGCATGCTGATTTAACGGTTCTAATTACCACCCAGACTGCTCAAAACAATCAGCATCAACGTGTTCGCAGCGTCGCATGAACATCTGGCGCTTTGAGTTTTGGTGCTCTCAGAAGCTTCTCTGGAATGTTGCTGAAAAACAAATTGATAACTGCATCAACACACCGTTATCACCGCCACGTTGTTTAGCAGAAACTAGCTAGCTCACGGGTAAACACTTGCGTGCGCAAGCTAACGTGTGTACTTTGCGAAGGCTTTTAATCATGATTAAATATACAGTAGCAATCTTGACTGCCGGTACGTCTTTGCTTTTGTGTTAACGCCGCAAAAAAGAATGTCCGACGAGCACGTACACCCAAAAGTCAAAGTTGAGCGTATCAACGCGTGTCCCCTTTGTATAGATCGCCACACTGTGTAGTGAATTATAAATGAATCGAGCCGGAAGCGAGGCAAAGATGCATAGCCTTTGTTAACATTCTCTGCATCACCCGTTCTCTCACTTTCCCATTTTGTATTCATGCATTTGATTCAAAATATATGAGAGCGCTCGAGGGCTGTCACACGAACTCCTATACCGAATTCACATATTTGTTCTTTTCAGAAACTTTTGTTCCCTTAGATCAATGCTGTTCTGCAGTCAAACAGTGGTTGCACACATTAAGGCCATACTTTTTGCCTTCTGGCTCACTTTTTAAGTTATTCATTGGTGGTGACCGTGATAAACGTTTTTACTATCAACTTAGAATCTTGTTCACACACACACACATACACAGTTGTGTCATTGAGCAGTGTGCTGTACTTACACTGGATTACAGATTTATGATATCTTCGGGGGGGGCGGGGGGATACAGTACTAATGCAATAAATAAATAAATAAAGTTGCTTGTGAATTATTATCATTCCGTCAGGTCATTTCATCCTCAGGGTATTGGGTCACAACCGGACCGCTCTAGTTGTCTCAAAAGACGTTTCGCTTTGCCTGCCAAACAACAGGCATTTGGTGTCCTCTCTTCAATGCATAACTGTCATTTTGGAATCCTAAGACAGTGACACCAGTTATGGTTTGGGGCGTGCCTCGAATTAATGCGATTGTTTGTTGGGTTTCCATACCAACGCCAAGGCTTGAACTGTCCTATCGAGTTTACGAGCATGAACAGATGAAGCCTGTTCAGAGGAGAGACGAAATGTCTTCGAAGACAACCGGAGAATGCCTGCTTGCGGCTCTAAGGTTGCACCAAGATTCTGCAGTTCAAACCGTGGCTGTTTATGATGTCATCCAAGAACTCAGAAAATCTCACTTCATTTTAGCAAACGTATAAGGAATATTTACAACAAACTAAATTAAAAATATTGGCATTAAATGAGAGAATAACAATGGTGGCAATGTGGAAAAATGAATATAAACTATAAAACATAACATATAAAAAATATCTGGATAACGGTGAGTTGAAGCTGACGGGACTTCTCAGAACAATATGGCGACAATCAGCCGAGTGTTGTAGTGAAGCAGCAAGGGGTTAACTTGTTTCTACACTTGAACGGTAGCCAAATTTCACTTAGCCATTGCAAGTTGATACATGGAGACACATTCATACATATTCCATGACCTGTATTCTATTTCTATGATTTCATTTCGGAAAGACTAATCTAGTTCCAAGCACCTAGCCATACATCCAGCCATTGTTCCATTTATTCATTCTACCCAACAGCTATCCATCTACTGTAGTTATCCAGATCAATCCATCCATGCACCAGCAAATCAATTTATCCGTCCATCCATCCCTCGGCTGTACCCAAAAAGGCAAAAATTCAACCGCAGGTTCTCTTCGTGGGGAAGTTTGTTCATTTCACTCCCAACAGTCCTTACCCTTTCTGCACGACTTCATTAGATTCAAAGAATACGTGTGGCTTCTGTTGAGTACCATTATGAACACAATTATAACATAACAGATGAGCAAATTGTTGTAAAATTGGACGTTTCCTCCCAAGGAGACAAGGAAACAAGGCAGCGATTGATAATCAATTCATCCCGTTCTATTCTGACTTAACTATATCATCAGAGTCACCTCCTCATCGTCCAACTTGGTGAAAGTGATACATAACACACTTGTCAATAGTCGTCCTCTTCTGCGTCGTTTCCGCACCGGCTGATGACAGAATGATTCAGTCGAAACTACAAGTAGAATTTTTTTTTTTGAGTTCCTGACGCATTGTTGTTGGAAAAGCAGACAAAAGCCTATTATAAAGGAACAGTAAATCATTTGTGTGTTCTGTTTCAAAGTTGCCCGGTCGTGTAACCCACACACTTTCGACATCGTGTTTTTGTTACTTCTACATATCAATCACCCCTCTTTGCCTTTGAATTCCATTAGCAGCGCTTTATTATCCAGTCTCTCTAATGAAAGCCCCCGTAGCAAGCGAGACTCATTGGTGAGCGGCCGCTTGTGTCCTTGTTGTTTATCCGCTCACACCGCAGGTACCGGCATTTCTTAGCAAGGAGGAAAAACAACATGAGGGCGAGGCAGGAAAAAAGTGGTTTTCCATTTCTTATTTGGAACACTGACAGATGTTTGAGAGGGGTGTGAATTCTGATCACGTGACCGACGTGCAATCATCTGTATCG
Organism: Hippocampus comes; assembly: GCF_001891065.2. NCBI lineage: Eukaryota > Metazoa > Chordata > Actinopteri > Syngnathiformes > Syngnathidae > Hippocampus > Hippocampus comes. Next base: position 475,461 of record NW_017805532.1, on the reverse strand, counting down.
ACCGTTGAAACCAAGGATCAAAGCCAAGTCGATCTTCTTGACGGACTTCCGCTGGCAGATGCATTTGACCGTGGAATTAATCCATTTGAACTGCCGCTGCTATGACTTGGGCTTGCTACAAAACGGGAACGCCATGTTTTGATACGGAACCGCTGTACGAAAGGTTTTGAATCACAGAGGCCAAACACACGCTGGCAGATTTTCTCTCTAGAGACCGACTGAGCACTCTCAGAAAAGTATTGCTTAATATTTGTTTGTTGGTTTGCACATTGGGACCACTAAAATTGACCATCCCGGAAGTTGAACCAATATTTTCTGGGAAAAATATGCTTGAAATGTACAAGTGGATAAGTGTGATGACAACCATAAAACCGGAATGGCGATAGCCAAAGAATCTGGCTTCATCTGTATCTACTTTAAAATGCCACAAGATGACAGTATTGCTCGGCAAACACTTTTTTTTTTGGTTCCTGTTCCTTTAAGTGTCTATTAGAGTAAAAGTTGAGTAGTTTTGTGTATTTTACTTTCAGTTTGTGAGTTGAAGCAATGCCTGTACAGTTTGTAGAGGTTTGGCTACAGGTTGAGCCTTGGAAAAAAAGCATTTCTATTGTGGAGCCATGACCCAGTTTTACCTTTGAGTATTGGCTACTTTAAGTGACCTGCACAGTGGGTGAAGTTTTGGTGATGGTGACAGTTTGAGTGGAGCCTGAACTCAATAAATGTTACGGTCACATTATTGAGGAAAGCATAGTTGTACTTTTTTTTTTCTTTTAGAATTTTAGGTTCGTTGAAAAAACTAAATGGTCCTTGGGTGTGAATGTGAGCTTGAATGGCTGTTGTGGCCACATGCTCTACAATTGGCAGGAGACCATTCTAGGCTCATAACGTTCAACCTTGGGGCCTCCACTGTAATTATCTTTTCTGTGTAGTGTGAAAAAAGTCCAGCGATATTCTGTATGCACTGCCAAATATGAAAGATGAAAATTTGTTTTACATTCCATTTGGCAAAAGGCTGTTTATCAGCGGGTTGAAGGCATGTTTTTAGACAAGTGACAGATTCCTCCAATAAGCGTGATGACTCATACTGGCAAGCAGTTAGTAATTTTCAAGAGATTTGCAAGTTATGAGATCGCTCCATATCCAGCATGAATGAGCAAATCCATCCATCCATCCATTATCCGAGCCACTTTATCCTCGCGAGGGTCGCGGGCGTGCTGGAGCCTCTCCCAGCTGTCAACAGGTACACCCTGACCTGGTTGGCAGCCAATCGCAGGGCACACATAGACAGACGAACAACCATCTGCGTTCACAATCACACCTCGGGACAGTTTAGAGTGCTCCATTAACCTGCCATGCATGTTTTTGGAATGCGGGAGGAAACCGGAGTACCCGGAGAAAACCCACGTAGGCACGGGGAGAACATGCTGACCCCACACGGGAAGGCCGCAGCCGCAATCGAACCCTGCACCTCAGCACTGTGAGGAGGACGTGCTAACCAGTCGACCACCATGCCGCCTGAGCAAATCATACTCAACAATAAATTCGAAACCCCAGTCTGGAGGCACATGAAGCACTAATCCAACGACCATCTACCATTCTCCTTATCAGTTGCAAACCGAGTGAAATGACTGTAGCCTGTTTACTCCCGAATTTCTCGCCGAATTTGACATGAAAAAGAAAAAAAAGCCTCCACGTCCTCCTACCTGCTGGTGTCAGCGGAAGTGATGGCAATGAGAGGCGGCGTGCGAAGCGGCAGAGTGTTGGGCCGCGGAGGAACGCTGACCGTGTCGGCATCCGGTTTGCGGTCAAAGTACATCTGCTCGGCCTGTCTGAAGGCCAGAGGGGGCAGCTGCACCGTGCGGCACGATAGCCTCCGCACCAAGAAGGGCTCCATGCAGGTGACAGGACCCAGCTCCGGGGAGTCCGTCCATTCGTCAGACACCTACGGAACCAGGGAAGAACACAACACAAAAACCTCATTGTGGGGAGACAAACAGGGGCACAGACGATCAAGTAGACCAGAGGTACTGAACCCAACCAGTTCATACGCACATTCATCGAACCCTTCATTATGCGGCTAATTCAGTCACTGTGGTACATGGCTCGCATCTAAAAACCTGAATGGTGAAGTATTAGCTATTTTCCCTCTGTAAAACACGGTTACTTTCTTTCTATGAATGGAATTTGTTAAAAAAATAAATAAAAATGTCAAACAGAGAACCAAATGTTTCACTCCCCTGAAGGAACAAAAACGCATGACCCGCAACATGACTCAGTCATGCAAAGCTGCCGCCGCTGCTGCTGCTGCTATTTTTAATAGATGCTCGTGTGGCTTGCAGTCACACTGAGGTGCATGGATTTTTTATTATTTTTTATTGCGAATGATAGCGTGATTTCCTTTGAGGTTACACCTCAACGCTAAAGTAACTCAGAAGGTGCACATTAAGGTGACCGATGTAGCATAAAGAGAACAGATTATTTCAACGATGCCCGTGCAGGCAACGCGGCTGTAATGCTGAGAAACTCCAACAGGCTCACTCCATTACAGTCAAACAAAGGACTCATTTCTTTTAGTCAGGCTTGTGATGGACTGAACTCTAGAATGAGTTCCTTTCTTTGCCCCCACCCCCTACTCCCCCCATCGCTTACTGAACGCACAATAAGCCCAAGGCTCGGATGGCTGGAAGTAGACTAGATGAAGATGGAGTTCCATTTAACGTCTTCCATTGTTTGTTTTTGTTTGGGTTTCCTTTGGTAAAGTGTCCCGAGGGAGGCTAGAAAGGTAATCAGTTATTTGCCTCTTGAGCGCTCGACGGAGTATCCTTAATTCAGGGCACACTTGAATACACAGGTACAAATGCACAGGCTGGAACGGCATGATAAATTGAGGCTGATACGCTGCCCATTTATCTTGCTGGCAAACCGCAGAGAGTTTTCATTTGCTGTGCATGAATAATGAAGCTTGTCCTCTTCAGTGAGGCTCAGGCGTCAACATGTACAGTCGGCGCAGTTCTTTTCCAGGTGATAGTTCCATACCGTGCGTACAAGCAGCGCCTCTCCTCACTAAAAATAGACAATAAAATCCACAGCTCGAGATAGTCCCATTTAAACACTCTGCTTTACTACCAAAAAAAAAAAAAAAAGAAAGTTGCGTCAACATGTACAGTCGGCGCAGTTCTTTTCCAGGTGATAGTTCCATACCGTGCGTACAAGCAGCGCCTCTCCTCACTAAAAATAGACAATAAAATCCACAGCTCGAGATAGTCCCATTTAAACACTCTGCTTTACTACCAAAAAAAAAAAAAAAATGAAGGTTGGCTTCGCCTGAGACAATTTATTGGCTGTTGGGCCCCGATTCATGCCTTATCTTCTACAAGGTCCAGTCAGTTCTGCAAAGCACTTGTCTGTTAGAGCGACAATATTTAAAATAACATGCAATAGTTTGACTGTACAAATATTGTGAGAGCGGCATCTATTTAACCAAACGGGCATTAATGCACGGGACCTTTAATCCATCCATCCCAACGAGCTTTAGACTGATCGAACGGTGTCTGCCTAAAACTTAAGTCACTAATTAGTTCCTTGCGGGAAGTACAAGCTTGTAAACAATCCCCGGGAAGAGATGCGTGCAGAAGCTGATTTCGTAGCATTATTCTCAGAACCGTCTTTGCAAATATGATGGTTTAAGATCGCTTCGTCTGGTTCGCTTTCCAAGCAGGGGCGAGTTCAGATCCCAGTTCACAGTTGATGATTGGCAGCTGGCGAGCAGTCTGACAACGACCTGGTGAATTTCTTTCAAGGAAAGTGCAAACGCAGAGCTCTCACTGTAGCTCGACAACATCACAAAATGACAGGAGGGTAAACCCTGCAAGCATACCTGAATATTTCACGGCGCCACACAGCATCAACACATCCATCTTCTATTCTGCCGGTCCTGTTCAGGGTCATGAGCCTATTCCAGTTGACTTGAGGCAGACGACACTTCAGACTCATAACCAGTCAATCATAGGGCACACGTAGACTTTTCTATTTGCTATCACTATTCACTCTGTCACTTAGTGGGAACTGAACCCAACCCATTCTGCCGTCTATGAGAGTGGTGGCATTTCTTTAACATTTTGGAGGAATAGTCAAAAAAAATCATAAAATGTACAGCTGCAAAAAACTTTTCTCAGTCTTGCTTCATATTAGACATGCGGAAAAAAAACACAAAACTAGTAGCCTCAAAGTCACTGTTCTGCTTGACATTATTTTCACCAGAAGCTTTTTGGTCAGACAGCGGTGTTTTTGGTGAAATGTTCTACGGCTTTAAAGAAAGGAAAAAGCGAGAAACAAACACGTCTACTCTTTGTTTTGGAAGGTTTGGTGCTTATATTGTCACAGAAGACTAAAATATCGAATGATAGTCAAAATGCTCTCAAACAGCTGACAACATTGGGAACAAAAAAACATTTTTTTTTTTTCAAAATCAGTTCTGTGGCCCAATTTATGATTCAAATTTTATTTGTAACTATTGTTTGAAAACTTGTCAGACAAGGGCAAAAATAGCCTATCAGAGATTGTTGTGGCAGAAGGTCATGTCCATCAGTCACTGCCACGTATACACATGCACACCCAGTCTGCTGCACCCGGCACCATCACGCTGATAGTTTTCTTGGGCGGATTATTTAAATCCAGTTAGCAAAAAAAAAAAAAAAAAAAGTGAAAGGCTACATTCAAATCTTGCTAGCTCCACCTTTGAGAGAAGCATGTGACAGCACATTAGCCCTCAGCGCGCAGAGAAATTGGCACACACTCTCCTTCTTGATTAGTTTAGAAATCTGACAATTTGAAAGGCACTCTACCAACACCTACATTTCAGAAGTGGAACACCATCCGTCGCTTTTGAGTATGCCCATCTTTTACAGTACATTAAAACGCTTAGAATAGCACAGGATAGCTAGCCCTCATATCCTGAGTAAACGTTAAAGGTTTCCGTGAACTACATTTACTGTACAGTATGAGTATTTAAGGATAAATGAATGGCCAGTTCGGCCAATGCCATCAAATAATTCTGCGGATTAGCGTAAGGCTCTATATCTTGAACAGCGGCACACTATACATCTTTATCAGTTCAGAAAACGTCCCACAGAGCGCTAACTAGCATTCCCGCGCGCATCCATCAAGACGTCAATCCTCATTCAAGAAGCTCTCCAACCATCATTTCCACATAATTAGCTGCTTTACACTCATCGCCACAGACAGTGACTTGAATTTGGGGAGCCAAGGGGGCCGATTTGATTAACCTCACAATTTCAGCAGGTTCCGGGTAAATAATAATCTCATCATCCAATGAGGTAAATCATGCTAGCCGTTAACAAGCTAAATGTAATAAGGAAAAACAAGACATTGCTTTCATATTGCTTGCATGTGTTTTTGTTCGTTGCAGTCCTGGGGTGAAACTCGCTTGTAGTTGCTTTCAGGACCTGATTTACTGAACTCCCAAATAACGGGTGCAAATCTGCATGCTAGGCACAAAACTCAACAGTGGATACGATGGGCAAGTGTTCATTGTTGCAACTACAAACTAGAGATGGAACACTTTGTTTTCCGCTTCCTTTTGCGGAAAGTATAAGCGTTTCAGACAAGGAGCGAGTTCTTCTGCTAACACTGAGCCGTTTGTATCCATAAGGCCATTTTATTTTTGTATTCCGCATTTAAAAATTGGGTTTTTGTACTGACGGTTTTCACCATGGAACAATTAGAAGATCGCTGCAAGCGCAAAATAAAGTTTGAAGTCATGGAATGAAGTGGAAGTGTTCGTGGAAGAGGCAAACAAATATTGCTGCGTTTCAGAAAATAAATAAATCGGTGTGACGATTTTGGCTGAAGCCGACATCAACCACATAAAAGCCATGCTGAGTTTGATTTCATTCACCTTGAATGTGTGGCTATGGAATTTATGTGCATGATTCCTTTTTGTGACGAGCTCCATGTGGGCACTTGGCTCACGCAGAAGCTCCAAAATTGCATTGCTGAATCGATGAGTCGTCACAATAATTTTTACTCGCTTTCCCCAAAAAATGTTGTTCCGTCTCTTATTTTGCTTGTATTACACTGACACCATTTTGCCTGCTAGTTTGCACTTGCCTTTCAGACCCGCTATGTAAATTCACAATCAACCAGCACAATTCGTCTCAGAATCACATTCTGCATCCCAAATTAACCAATTTGCAAATACAGTACTCCTCTCACAACATGCTGCTGCAGTTTCGAGCGTTGGGCAGATGCAATCCTGGTTGAGCCCAGTTAGTACTATTGATCAGCTTCCACATCTGTTTGCCTGAGCAATCAAGTTGGCGCCTGTTTTTGCACATGCAAACCTTCAGTAAATCAGGCAACAAATGTCTCAAGAGGCACTTTATGATAAGTGGGATCAGTTAAAGGTTAATTAGCCTGCTGTGACTCTTCTGCACTCTTCTGCATTTGATGTGACATCCCATTGGCGGTCGAGTTGTGTTAATAGAAAGTTGGAAGGTCAAATTTGCTGCTCCACTTACCAGCTTCTGAGGAAACAACTTGAGTATGATTTTATGTGTAGGAGAAAAATCTATGTACAGCCTTCTTTTTTTTTTTTTTGAATAAAAGATTAATGACAGTAATCACAATATGACTCTGTTGTTTGGGGGGTCTTAAATAAGCTGTGCTCAGCAGTGTTAGGATCCCCAGTGCTCATTGTTGCTGACAAAGTTGCAGAGGTATTTGGGCAGCCAGTTCAAAGTCAAAGACCAAACAAAAAATTTCCATCTATCTATTTTCTACCGCGCAGTGCTGAGGTGTTGCAGATCAACCGGGCAGGGGTGGAGCTATATGGTGGCCAGGGGTGGCCAACACCACCCGTTGTCACTCTTTGGCCCCCGACCATGCCCACAGCTCAGGGAAAATTTGGGTATCTGATTTTTTTTCCTGTTATTTCCACATGGATGCAGTATTCTTTGAGCCCTTGATAATTTGAAAGTGTTTTTTTTTTTTTTAACAAACCTCATATTCCAAGTGTAAATGCACGATCTACCTTAATGCAAACTATAAAATCATCTTTTTGTTTCAAAAACATTGAATTCTTACAGTCGCCGTGGATCAAAATGATGACTTTCAAACCATAGCAAGCAAACAACAAGGCTGAGAAGTCATTGTCATACCATCCAAAGTCATGGTTTCATGAAATAAAATACACACACATGCTTATCTTGCACACACTCTCATTAGACAAGCACAAACAAAGCAAAAAGCAACATGAAAATCGTTACCCTTGTTCCTGCTTGATTATGTGTGTGATGGCCATTGATCTGGATGTGTGTGAAGTTTTTCCACCTTTTCTTTGCTGCCCTAGTTTCATATTCAATTTTTTTTTTATTCCCCACAGAGGATTGTTTTTGTTAATATCATTTTCATTTTAGCTGACGCAACCAGATCCAGGCTTGACTGAAAATCTCCTGTTAAATTTGTCAACAATAAAACCGCAGGGAGCACATAAAATGGGAGAAAGTTTGTTCAAAGCAATTATGAATTTCAGAGGTGAGATGGCGTTTTGTCACAGTTAGCACAGAGGCCTCTCGCTGGATAAAACAGATGATTAAAAAAAAAAAAGACAAAGAAAGCAGTGAGATAGTGGTGTCGGTAACATCGTAATTATAGTTACTGATTAATCCATCCATCCATTTTCCGATCTGCTTCTCCTCACAAGGGTCGCCGGGGGTGCTGGAGTCTTCGGGCAGTAGGCGGGGGACACCCTGAATTGGTTGACAACCATCCGCGCTCACACTCACACCTAGGGACAAGTTAGAGTGTTCAATCAGCCTGCTTTGCATGTTTTTGGAATGTGGGAGGAAACCGGAGTACCCGGAGAAAACCCACGCACGCCCGGGGAGAACATGCAAACTCCACATAGGGAGGCCGGAGCTGGAATTGAACCCGGTACCTCTGCACTGTGAGGTCGACGCGCTAACCACTGGATCACTGGGCCGCCCCTACTGATTAATTGAGGAAGAAATGCAAAGAATACAATGTGAAAGTAGCAACGGGCAGCCTTGACTGTTAGCCTCTGCGTCACGGCTAAAGAACTTTTTTTTTTTTTAATGTCCAGAGTCATTTGCTGATTTCACAGTTTCACTGGTTGGGGATTTTGGGGGCGGCGTGAGGTTAAAACAAATCAATGCAAACAAGCTCCTGTTCTGTCTTTGCGCAACCCTGGGGAAGCCGAACACAAACCGGTAATCTGTTTTTACCTTGGCATTCTTGTGGGCACATTCACAACCTATTTAATTTGAACAGATATCCTCGTACAGAATCTAAATGGGAGCAACCATTTTTTACAACATTGCAGCGGAACCACTTAAGTTCCACACCCCTGAGATTGCATCTATGCCAATAAAGTTTGAAGCGCCGTCATTCAAGTTTATTGCAATTCGACCAAAATGTCTTCTCTGCTGTACTACAAACTTTCTGCAATCGAACGAGCATATCACACTTGACATAAACAGCATATATTACGTTGCCCGTGAATTCTCAGTTTTAATACAATATTCATTGTTGTTGGGTATTTTTTTAAACATTTATTCCCAATGAAAGAGCATCTTGAAATCAAGGAGGGAAGACTATACAAAGGAAGTTACATAAAGTAAGCAGACGAACTCAAAATTAACGCAGTGACTTATCCTCAGTTCTCCATTCAACCCTCCGGTCTGCTTTTTCAATCTGAAAAGCAAAACATCTGGCATCATTTCCCATGGAGCTCCATTTCCAATCAGGCTGTATCATGGGTGCTATTTAATGGTTTTTAAGCTGCGCTTTGTTTCATGCATAATTTATGAATTCATTCATATCAATTAGACGGATCTGTCAGGAAACAGGAATCCATTTCTGCGGCTCTTTTTTTATTTTTTTTCATTATTTCGGTTTTCCATCTGAGTGCTTCAGGTGACACCAAAATATTGTGGTTTGTGTGGGTTTCCCACTTTTGTGCAAAATTATGGTACACTTAGCACTGTGGTATAACTACGTGGAAGATCATGTGACCCGGGTGGACATGCAATTCAAAAAGCAAATCAAACTTCATGGGTGCTGTTCTAAAAATCCTCAAAATATTGAAACCATAATATTAACGTCATCAGCATCGCTTCATTCGTATGCATATGCATATTTACGTTTCCCACGTTAATATCATCCAAAATATTGAGAATTGTGTCCTAATATTTTCAGACTATGATTAGGATATTCATATTTATGTGCAAACACATGTTGGTGACAATCGGTGGCGTCATTTATACTACAATAGACCAGGAAACACGTCCAAAATGAACAGTAGCGCGTTACATCGCTGAACACGTCACAACGATTAAACCGCTTAAAAATGTCCGACATGGCAGCGTACAGGGTATGCCGTTATTTTGATACTTAATCAGCCTCAACCTTTTTGTCAGGGAATCAGACGCCACTGATATTTGCATTTTTTATTCTTCAATGCCTACCAGAATGAAGGAAAATGAATTTTGAACAGTGTGCTATTTCAAAATGGTAGTGGGGAAAAAGTCTCGATCAGAAATGAGACTGGCCCCAAGCTCTCCGAAGGCGCTTGCGATAAATCCGAGAATTGGCCACCGTCGCTTGGAGCCATGAGGTGACCTGCGTACGGTACCCCGAAATAGCGCAACTTTTTCATCAGCGGCGCCATCATCCATCTCCGCGCTATGATTTTCGCGATCGACTTTATCAGAGAGTGAATCTGAAATGAATGCAGAGCAGAGCCCAAGAGCGAGGTGAGGGGAAAGCGATCAGGAAAGAAGTTAAGAAAGGGAAGGGTGGAGGAGATGAATAAGAAATATTACACTTGGAGATGAAGCGCTCAATCACCATCTTAGGAAAAAGGGATTTAACGTTTCCATTTTTCTGACTGCAGTCTCACTGGCAGACCAAAGTTGGACAGCTTCTCTTTGTGTCTCGTTGCCTCCTGGGTGAAGGCTTGCGATTCCGTCAACGCGATATGAATGTTGCTCGTGGTTCTGTAGTGTCCGACAAACAATGTTGGGAAGTACAAATAATTTGTTTCTGTCCTTGCACAGATTTTTCAGGTCTCGGTATTTCACTCCAGGATTTATTTTTCTGACAACTTTACTTCGACTTCTTACGTTTGAAGATAGATAGCTGCACTTCGACTCTTTGTCAAAATGGGCTATGCTTGACCTCCACGGATGACAACGGGAGATAAAAAAGAAAAATGGAGAGAGGCAAAGCGAACCTCTGTTGTGATCTTGATTGATTGAGATCCTGGGTCGTTACGAGGCAGAAAAAAAAAAAATGGGAGAACGGTGACAAGGAATGAACTGACAAGAGCGGCAACCGATTCAGAGAAGCCAGAAATTCTACATCCACATCCTTATTGAAGAGAATTGTTTGACATTGTCGGGAGCAAGAATGACTTGTGGCAAATACGTTATGTCCGGTGCCAGATTACAAAGCATCGACTTGTGACATTGAGACAATTCGGTCTAACTGGAGGAAAAAAAACACACACACATTTAAAGGTAACGTGTATTTTTCAGTCATCATTAGCGACAGCCACGAAGCCTATTTTGTAACGTGGATTTGTTTTACTCAATTACAGCTTGTTGCTCATTTCAGTGCCGATTATCCTGTCAGAAATTATCTTAAAAATCATTGGAATTGTTGTACTTAAGTTCTTTTCAGTTTGGATGGATTTGCATAGATACTACTCGTATTTTTTGAAACAAAACTATCTATGCTTTCAGTTACATACAAGGTGTGGGTACTTTTGTTTCCTCACACACACACACACACACACACACACACACACACACACACACACACACACACACACACACACACACACGCACACACACTCGCACGGATGTGCTTGCCACTTGAGTCAAAAGAGAGGTTTCTCTGCTGCACCCTGGAATTTACAGCCATGTTTGTATTTTCTTTAACAGCGCGATCTGCTGTCTCACCTGACTGTGAATCCTGGATGGTGTAAAAATTAACTCCGCTCGTCTGTCTGAGTATACAGAGGCCGCATTTTTCGCCACACATTTCTCACATGCACAGCACGGCAGCGGGGGCAGCGGGGGAGGGGGGCGGGGGTGGTGGTGGTGGCAGTCTGTCATCAGATTTGATTTGATTACCGTATGTCGTCAAATAGTGGCCATTTTGCTAACGGAGGCAGTGTCACAATTATTCGGCGGGTGCATTAACCCCAAACGAGTGCATCGCTCAAATATACGCCTCCCTTTTCCCCACTTAGAACGAATACATTCCTCACGTTTCACATCAGGGGGAAAAAAAAACTAAAACGAATGAGCTCAGTTCATATGCGGCATTGCTCACCCACAGCTAATAAATAGTTGACTGCAGTTAATTAAATCGTGGGGTCTGACCGTGTGTTGTAAACAAGTACAAGGCTAAAGACGATCGTGGACGATATTCAACTTTCAGTAAACACTGATACCTGTATGTGATCACTTGGCAATATTTTTTGTGTCCATGTTTCTGCTTTATTTGTAAACACCAGTTTCAAGTCACTCACTAGTTTTAACATTCTCAAAATGTCTCCCGTTCTCCATTTATTCATAACAATTCCAGTCTATCAGCTACAGTCAGCCAGTGAACTGCGATATCTCTCCAAGCTTCTTCTCCACAGATTACCAAACATATTTCATGAAATGGTTTCCAAGAAATATCGTGTGGTTGGTCAGAAATTTGAAGTGGAAATGTTTTGGGAGTGTTCGGCTGTCAAATAATGGAAAATTTGGAGGATTAGCGAGCCAAATCGATGCAGTAGAACAAACAGCTCAACGTGTAAGGAATACGGAGACAAAGAAATGTCGAATAAATCATTGAAAGCGTTAGCAAGAGTAGCAGTGGGGAGTGCACGCAGGCACAATGAGACCATGTACCAGACCACCCATATAGTAATTGTACATCCCTCCATCCATTTTCTATGGGTTCTATCTCGTTCAGGGTGAAGGGTGAGCTGGAGTTTTGGTTTTTTTTTTCTTTGGGGGGTGGGGGGGGTGCATTTTCGGTGATACGGTACAAAATGTCTGAACAGAAATGAAGACAAAGAACACCCCACTTCCAATTGATTCCGTCTTCGCACTGTGAGCTTCCGATTTTATATTTGGTTTGTAACGGGAAGGAAATTCACAGTGTCAGCCATGAATCGAAAGCCGCTAAACTTTGACACCGACGGGAAGGTCCTTTTATCGCGCCATGAAATCTCCATAACGACCTTCCCGAGACGAGTTCACACATCACTCTTCATACATCAAGCCGACGTTCTCGCCGTCGAGCATGCTGCCAAACACCTGCGAGATTAATCACACTTTAAATGCGCTCAACGGGCTGTGAAATGAGAACGGTGGGCGGTTGGTGATGTTTTCTTTTAGACCGGGATTAAATAATAAATAAATAGCGGGACTGTTGAACTCTCGACTTCAACACGAATCCGCGGCTTGCGTAGTCAAGCGAGTATGCAGACAAATAATCAATCATTCGGGGACCAGATAGCTGTAAAAAAAACCAAAAAAACATTAAATGAATTTTGGCAAGCTTAAGGGAAGGGACACATATAATCATCCCCTGCTGCATGACGAGTAATTTATTGAATTGTTTCAAAAATGCAGTGGATTGCTTACCACTCTCATGACTAAATAAGCAGGTAGCTAAGCAGTGGCTCCAAAACAAATTAATTGGCCTGCCAATAACTGATGTGGACAACACGGATAGCTCTGTTTACTTTGCCGTAAAATGTTCTGGTGCACTTTTGTATGACTGTATTCCCTGAAATAACAATAGATGTCGTCTCTCAATTAGTCATCGAATGAGTCATTAAATAAAGGCTTCCTTCATGGCAGTTCAAGACTAGCGCTATTTCTGCTCTCGATTAGTCCTTTTCATCCTGTCAAATAATAATTACTTCCAAAAAAAAAAAAATGCCAAGCGTATAAAATGAGGCTTCAAAATGGTGAAAAATCAAGCCAATGTCTCCACTCTCAAATTCCGTGGGTGTGTCTTAGCTGAATGTGTCAAACACTCATAAAAAAATAAAAATAAAAATATACACTACACTACATCTGCATCTGAAAGAATATACTTTTCATGACATGACTATTTATGATAACGTTCCCAATTTGTTTGTGGCCCAAAAATTAATTGCCCACCCTTGGTTCAAGTGGAATCGATTTCAAGTTGAGGCATAGTCATTAGAAGGAATGTCTTTCATTGAATGACCGAGCAACTACAAAGTTGAATGTTCTTTCAAAAATAATATTCTTACAATTTTGGTTAAAAATGAGTTTATTCATTATTTGGCAGAAGAACCTCACTCAGGTTACTTTGCACCAGTCGGACTTGTTCGGTAAAACAAAAGTTACTTTTTGGTTCAGAATTCTTCCTCACTTAACACATTCTTGTGCTGTTTACTTCTTCATTTTGATGGGTCTGAACAAACTGCACCTTCTGCAACCAAATATTTTGCTTCACTTCGACATCACAATAATAATAATAATAATGCATTCTATTTATAAGTGCACAATACACGCTTTATGGACACAATGTCAACAAAATCAATATCCTGAATACTTTAGCCCATGGCCACTCACAAGTGCTCTTCACGCTGTTGTCAGTACGCCACGCTAGCTGCAAAGAAGCTGTAATGAATCATCCGCCTTTTCATTCCATTGTTCCATATCATGACTGTTTATTTCCTGCAGCTGTTACTCTTCCATCTCTCTTATGATGTTGTCCTGCACCGATGCTGTTCAATCTAATTCCCCAGCTCTGTTCATTTCATATCGCGTCACCCACTTTTCCTCCCATCTGCCTTCCAGCCTTTTTACGTGCTTGTAAAGTACACTTATTATTTTTTTGAATGCAGTTTCATTTGACTTAAATTAAAATCTATCCATCCATCCATTTTCCGATCCGCTTTTTATCCTCACAAGGGTCGCGGGGGGTGCTGGAGCCTATCCCAGCTGTCTTCGGGGCAGTAGTGTGTGTGTGTGTGTGTGTGTGTGAGAATATATGTGTGGGCGGCCCAGTGGACCGATGGTTAGTGCGTCGACCTCACAGTGTAGAGGTGCAGGGTTCGATTCCGGCTCCGGCCTTCCTGTGTTGCGGAGTTTGCATGCTCTCCTTGGGTCTGTGTGGATTTTCTCCGGGTACTCCGGTTTCCACCCACATTCGCAAAACATGCATGGCAGGCGGATTGAACACTCTAAAATTGTCCCAAGATGTGAGCATGAGCGCGGAAGGTTGTTCGTTTCTGTGTGCCCTGCGATTGGCGCCCGGCGATTGGCTGGCAACCGGTTCAGGGTGTCCCCCGCCTACTGCCCGAAGATAGCTGGGATAGGCTCCAGCACCCCCCACTCCCCGCGACCCTTGTAAGGATAAGCGTATCAGAAATCCAGGTACTTGGGTTTCCTCCCACATTCCAAAAACATGCATGGCAGGTTGATTAGGAACTCCAAATTGTCCCGAGGTGTGATTTTGAGAGTGAATGGTTGTTTGCCTCTGTGTGCCCTGCGATTGGCTATATACACGACCAAGATGTAAGTGAGGAAGGAGACGGCCAGATGCATTTGGCCCATATTCTCGGCGCATTTACAGGGGCTACAGTTGCATCTGTGTTGCTATGGCGATGCTGATAAGGTGACTCATGACTATTCATCAGTAGCCGCGGCTGATTGCACGGGCCACCCCCAAGAGCGTCGTGAGCGGGAACGCGTTCATCAAGTGCAGTCCTGTATCCCTGCGCTACCTCTGTAGGGCTGACGAACGGCGTCGGTGTTTGCGTCCTAAGCTGTTTTTTGATGCCGTTAATGACCTCTCCTCTTGATGTCCACGCCTCTTTGATTAACGAGACCTTCCGCTTGTTTTTTGGTGGTGTGCTTTGAGTCGTTATTTTGCGGCATAGTGAAGGTGCTCCCAATGAGTTGGTTTGCATCTTGCTTCAAACTAGCAAACAAAATGTTTCCGGTGAATTCTGAGTGTCAATGAAGATAAGGAAGCCGCTTCCCAAGAGGCGCCGACATCCTCCACCGTTTGATGGAGGAGCTTGTATGTTTGGGAATATGAGGAGATCTTTTTTTTTCCTAAAACTTGAGGCATTCCATCATTTCGGTAAGGATGAGTCGTTTTCCTCATCAATCTGTAAAAAACCCAGATTTATGGAAGCTCATTTTTGTACTTTTTGGCAAATTCCAGCCTGGCTTTATTATTTCTTCAAATGTTTAGTTTGCATTTACTTGAGTAGCCTCTGTACTTTTCTACAGTGGTCTTCATTACTAGTTGTTGAACAAGTTCAAGAACTTTGCAACCGTTGAAAGCACTCTTCTTCAAAAGTACGAGACGTCAGGTCATTGGGAGGCCAGTGGAGGTTCTGTATCGACCCCACTGCGTGTTTGGGGACCACCTCCAGGGTGCCTATCAATTGGACGTGCCTAGAAAATCTCCCTCTTTGGATTCATGGCGTTCTAATCAGGGGTCTGAACTGCCTCACTTAAATCCTTCTGATGTAAAGAAGCTGTCTCAGAGGCAAATCCAAACCACAAAGAAGACTAAAACTTACTTTCGATGTTTTCTTTTGGCAACAACAACTTTTTCAGTGGAAGTAGTAAGTACCGTATGAAGCGAAACAACCAATGAAAACATGTTTTAGAACACCGGATCCAGAACAAATATTGCCGTGAGACGCCAGAACCATCCATCAAATCAAGTATATCCACTTTGTAGCGCAACTACTCCATTCATTTTGTTGTGGAGATAAACAGCAAGACAAATTTAACCCTTTCATGCACCCTGTAACCTGATAACATGGTAAGCTGTCCGCTGTAGTATCCGCTGTCCCTGAAATATGAATCCATTGTCCTCATGACACTGTGAGCTTTGTGGAAATGTAACCGTACCTCGCAAAACATCATCACAAAGTGAGAGGAACGTTTCTCATTGAAAATTGGTTTGTCACTGAAAGCAGAAGTTTGGACTCTCCAAAATACCAAAACGTGAAAATATAACAATGGCCGTGTGAACAGATTTGTTTCCGTCTGAAAACGATGATTGAACTATGTTGCTGTGAATCTGTTTTTCCATTGATCCTGAGCTTCTCATCAAAAGAAAAGCCAGAAGCTCGAGGGGCTAAGTGGTATACCCCCCCCACCACCCCCCAGCAACCCCTCCCCACCCTCCCTCCTTCCCCATTTTCCAAACTTGTTGGATCATCATAACCTGACTGTAATGGTCGTTTTGACATTTCAATCTCGTCTTTCTGTGTGACTCATACTTTCCAAGTCATGCGACAGACACACGACAGCATTGGAAACTCCGCCATTTACATTTCACATCAAATTACCGTTTTCGCCTTTACTGTATTTCCCGCGGAGAGAAATGCGCCATCTGTGTACCCGATGCATTTCCTCTCTCATGTCAGCCCATTTGGAAGACTTCCATCTGGGGGTCGAGAGCTATCAAGTAAAATCGAATTTCTTGTTCATGCCTGAGAAGAAAAGGCCAGTAGCATACGCGGCTTGTCAATGCAAGCTGCGGCTCGAGTTAAACATGGCCGCTCAAACCGTCCGGCGCTTATCAGGACTTCTAAGAAACGTCTATTAAATCGAGACAGGTGAGTGAGAGATAACTCTGACATCATCTGAGAAGGTAACGTTATGTTCCTGGCTGATTTTCTGCAGAGGGCAACATCACCGCATGGATTGCTTTGTGAACAGAACCATGTCCTGTAAAATCTTGGTTTAAAAAAAAAAAAAATCCTCTTCTCCTCAGCAAAAACACTGGAGTTTTTATTCATTTTACCTAATCATCCCAACTAATGCAGGTTTGCGTCATTTTCGGCTTATGAACCGCTACTTTTTTTGCCTTGTGACACTAATGGCGACATGGAAAGGGAGACTGAGAACGTGTGTATGGAGGAGATTGGATGATATCATACAAAGTACATTTGCTTGAAGAAAATGTTTATTTTTAAACTTTTATTAAACAACAGTCTGATTTGGATGTTCAATGCATTCCCATCGAATCATTATCGGAGTAAATTCTTTCATGTTCTAACTGTGCATAATGTAATAGTGGCTTACAGTCATAAATAATTGTGGCATAAAGGATAAATACCAGTTAAAAATCATTTTTTAAACCAGTAGAGAGCGCCACCTGTCTGCAATTAAGTGAATATGCAGCTCCCCGCTAATTGGGTAGTTTAATTTAATTAGAAGGCAACAACAATAATTCATTTTAGCTCTGAGGGAACTGTATGTGTACATAAAAATACCCTTGTACAATGGTTTTGTGAAGGATTTTTTTTTTTTATATAAGCTTAAAAGAAAATGTGAAAACAGAAGGCCATAAAAAGTGATCGAGGAGTGTTTTACTCACGCTGTCCCGCTGGGTGTCATCCACGGACAGGTCATTTTTTTGCATGGTGTGCGCAACCTCCTAATACAAAGGCAGGGCTCACTCACGCAGTTTATCAGGAAGGGAGCTGTTGAGGAAAAAAGAAGAACAGCACGTGTGTGAGTCGAGCAAGAAGCTTAACAAGATGTGCTTGATATGTGTACATTGAATACCACATTGAGCTTTTTTTGGTTGATCTCATAAGAGCACTGTGGTGCTCTGATCTCCTTGACAACCTTGTAAGTGTGTGTGTGTGTGTGTGTGTGGGGGGGGGGAAATCCACTGGCCTATTAGAATGCATCAGGCTGTAAAAAGGTAAAGGTCAGTGAATTAGAAGCCAGAGTTACACAACCCTGTTATGTTTACCTGGCCTAATAACCCCCAGCATACACCTGCCTCCTCCCTCCCTTTTTATTGTCTTTTTTCAGACAGGACTCGAACTGAATGTTCTGCAGCGAATGGAAAATGTCATTTGCAGTGAACGCAAGAAAGCATCCCAAGTACTGAAGGCTGCAAAGATAAATCAAATGGGTCCGTGACTTGACTGAAGTGTTCCCACACAGTCTATTTGCATCTCAGCATTCTGATCACAACTCCTCTTGTTGATATCAACAAGTCATCGGGCAACTTGGTGCTCTTTCCGTCAAGTTGGATAAATATGTTCCCAAATAATACCTTGCCCAACAGCGAGTAAACAATTGCAGCCCCCACCTCGTTTGCCGTTGCACGCAACATGAGCCATTATGCCAGGGAACTCCCTCTTGACCCTGTCAGTTACACTGTGGCCGTGCGACCAATGAGCAAGAGCCTCTCCAGTAAATAGATGCGGACTGACAGCCCGGCAGGGTAATTACTGCAGACTTGAGATAGGATGGAAGCAAAGAGGAAGAGATAGTTATCGCACAGGCTATGTATGGTTAAGCGGTGCATATGTACTCTATAGGATTCATCGTTGCAACAGATATATTGCTACGATGCCGCCTACACACACACACACACACACACACATATACACATATATATATATATATATATATATATATATATATATATTATTTTTTTCATTCATACACAGAGAATATTAGAAGAGAAATGTCACTCACAAACAAAGAAACACAGACGCAAATGTCATAAATTTATGAGAATAATGTTGTCAGAGACTATTCTGAAAAAATAAGTTGGCTTTTTTTAGTAAAAAAAATATATGTACATATAAATGATATTAATATTACAACATTACAAGATGAGTCATTTTTTGGGGGAGAAAAAATAGAACTAGTCTAACAATAATGATGTTTTGAGAGTAATGTTATTTTATATGGAAAAAATATGTAATTTTTTAGGAAGGAGTCATACTGAGAGTCATAATGAGAAAACAAAAAGTTGGAATCATCCCAAAATATGAGGAAAAGTGTTGTGTCAATAAACAAAAATCTAAACATCACACAGGAAAAAAAAGTCTGACTATCAGATGAATATAGTTGCATTCTTGGAGAAAAAAAGCGGCAACATCAGAAAATGAAGTCAGACCAAGATCCATTTTGAATATTTTACCCCTCACGGATAGAAAAATAAAGTCACCTCAGTATTGCTCAACAAGCCATTTCCTTTGAGTTTGTCAAAACTTTGGTTCGGAAATGGGAGCTAATTCCGACATTTCGGTCTACACCGCTCTTTTTTGGAGCCTTTAGCGCAGTGTGTCAATGCCGAGAGAGCCTAATGAACACGCGCTCCTGAAAGCGCTGACATTTTGCATCTGTCGGGAACTCCGGCAGACCGGGCTTGCATAATGAGTCACGCACAAAAATAACTTTGCAGCTCAGCTATTCCTCTCTCTCAATCCAAGGCGGGCTTCAAACCCTTCAAAAGTGACACGGCGAATTCATGTTTTAAAAAAAAAAAGCCTGGGATGCTTCGCTTTGGTTAATAAAGTGGCATCGTGACACATTTTGGCATAAAAAGTATTTCAATTAGCGCAGTGCCATCATGCATTCTAAACTCTCGGCTCCATGTTGTTTTATCTGAGAGGAGAATGACGCACTGTCATGACATCATCATACACAGTGTTCATATTTCTTTATACCATAAACTGTTTCCAATATTCTCCTGCTCATAGTAAGTACTTTTCCTCTTATTTTTTCGTGTATTTTTTTTTTTTTTATCTTTACTTCACGGCTATTTTTGTCATGGTACCACCCGTCACTTTTAGTTTCTACCCAGTGGTTGTCTATAAATACCTATTTAATATCCTCTTGCGTGCGTCCACAAGGTTTTGTTTTCACCATTCTCGTGCTCCTTCATTTCTGATAAATATTTCATGTACAATGGGCCTCAGAGATTTGGGATTCGGTTTTTCGTAACGCAGCATAGCTATTTTCCGACAGCAAGGAGCATGAGGAGCATTTCAGGAGCATGGGGGCTCCTGAGGCAATTGTTCCGACGTACAACGGGTACAGCACCATCAGCTGGAGACAGTTGGCCACAGTAAAGGTCAATTTCATTTGACAAGAGACTAAAGTGGTCCATCCAGCAAAGTGAAGAATGTGGAAAGCTAAAGGAAAGCATTTTTTGTCACTTTGGCAATGACGAAATCTGCTTGACAAATCAGTGACCATCAGTTTATGTCACCTTTAGTGTCTTTGACCTAGCGTGCTTGGAAATAGAGCTGATTTAAAATAGTTCCAGCTCAAGTGTTAATAGGAAGTCCAGTCATGCCAAACTGAGGAGGTACAGCAGTGGAAACTGCGCCAAAGTGCAAAGAGATCAAGGAAAGAGATCAAGAGAGGAGAAGAAGGGTTGCTGCAGCAAAGCAGAGACTGTGGACTTTACTGTAGTACAGCCGCGCCCAGAATTATGTTAGCGTGTTCATTTTTTAAGTTGGGGCCATTGAACTGAGTCAGTACTGGGTTGGTAACTTCACTTGGCCCCCAAACTTCACTTGTATGACTTTTGAAATGTAAATTTCCAGAAGAATGTAGTTGAACTCCAAATTTGTGTGGAAAACACAACTTTGTTTGTTTTTTTGGGGGTAAAACAGTCATTCACATTGGAACAACTTGAAAATATGAATGACTGACATTTATGGCAACAAGGTTAGCTGGCACAACAAGCAACAAAGCAAGCAAGTTGTTTGCTCCAAGACTGAGTTCTCTTTACTTTACAAAGTATATGTTATATTTTAACTCGCGTGGCCAATACAAGGGACAACGGTTCTGTCAACTCTCATTTCTTTGTTGGCAAATGCGGGAAAAAAAACATTTTCACAAGAGCAAATCTTAGCGAGTCGAATTGCCCAATTTTGCCGAGGTTTGTTTTTGTTTGTTTGTTTGTTTGTTTGTTTTCAGTGTCATGAGGACAATGGTTGGGATAAATTCGAAGATCTTATTATTCTTGCCCTCCGTGAATGCAGTTTCGCTCCACCGATTTGTCCTCTGTTTAACTTTCTGCCCATCGGTAAGAGTGCAGCGACAGTTCATCACATTAAGCAGGGCAGAAAAACAATCCTGGCTACAAGGGCCCATCCGGCCAGGGAAGGTCACGGCTGTCTAACGGGCCTTCTGAATTTCAGTTTGCTATGTGAAACGTGGTTTTTTTTCTTTTCTTTTCTTTTCCTTGTCGTGGCTGCTTATTGAATAATCCCTCAAAAGTAACTCAGCCTTTCATTGTGGCTGTAGCCTACCAATGAGTGGAGATGAGCTTGTTGAAGCTTTTATTCCCTTTTAAAGGCAAAGCGGCGCACTCTCGCCATATTAATCAAGATGTTTATTTTTTTTTTTTCCCCCCCATTTGTAAAAAAAGTCCGTGGGCGCTTGTGCATTACCGTCACAAACAGTGAAGCTTAGATTCTTATTGACTAGAATGGAGCACCTGTCAAAAAGAGCTTTTGCAAAAGATTGCATCAGCACAAGCGCCGAGGGACGACGGTGAAGTTCTGCCAATCGTATCATCGATCTTACTCACTTCTTTGATGGCTGACATTTATCATTTCGTGCTGGATTCCATGGCGAGCAAAGAATACGCAATGGAAGAAAGCACAACCCTGCGACCGGTACTCTATGTAATGCAGTTCTCTCGACAATCATTGCAAAAGAAGAATAAAATGTTCACTGGAAAGCGATTTGTGTGGTGCCTTGATAGCCACATTGGTAACCTCCAACCCTTATGATGCTACTTTTTCAAAACAAAGTGACTAATTCTTGCAAAGCCAACACGAGTGGAATCATTCTCACATTGTTTTGTGTGTCGCAAAAAAAAAAAAAAAAAAGCCCAATTTAAGTCATTCTCGCTAACGACGGCCAAGACAAGTGATTGGTTGTCATATTGGAAAGTTTGGGCCTGAGGTATGTGCTTCCAAGCCACTAATATTTTACAGTCACCTGCCTCACCTGTATAATGTTACATTATAAAAGAAAGCTGGAGGGAGCATGAGAAAACACAAAATGAATGTCTTAAATTTTCATTTATAGGATCATGTTTACATATAGTACATGTTTTGATAATAAGGATGTTTTTTTTTTTCTTCCAAGAGGCGGCACGTCAATTCTTACTTCCACATACTATTATTCCTGAGTAAATGAATACAAGTTTAAGTATGGGAATAAAAACATCAGGAGAAACATGCAGAGAAAATCCTGGGGTGACAAAAAGTTATTTTCAGGTCGTATTGCCCAGCCATTATAGCATTTTGTTATGAAGAGTGGTTAACTTCTTTTTACAGTTGCATGACAATTAAGACTGAGTCATCACACAAAAGTGCCCTACACGATTTGCCAGTTTTGCAATTACTATTAGCAGTGGCTTTTTTTAAACACCTTCATTACTGTTAAGTATGTTATTACGTTGATTACAACATCCCTGTATGGCAACTACCGGCTTTGTGATTGTGACAACTTGACTCCAGAATGTATTGAATATTTCCGGTGGGATAAATGAATTCCTAATTCAAACAAAATAGAGATCGCCTACATTTCAAGAATAGATTGATTCCAACCTTAGTGGCATCACTGTATGTCCACCATGTCAAATTGACAATGATATCTGACTAGTATTCCCCCTAAACGCATGTCCTGGTTTGGAAGGAAAAAAAGGGATAAAAAAAAAGAAAATCACCCCCTAGCAGTATCCAATGCTGCGTTGGCTCCTCCAAGTGGTCACGCATGCAGCCTTCCATCCAATTTCAACACCACTGATCCTCAACAAAGCATTGCTGGAGCCTATCGCAGCTGGCTTCAGTCAGAAGACAGACTACGCCCTAAACGGGTCACTAGCCAGTCACAGGGCACATATAGAGACAAACGACCATTCACACCCACATCATCATTGAGTGGGAACCGATCCCACGCTGCCCGCACACAAGTCCGGCGATTGGACCACCACACCGTCAGCGACTGCGCTCATGTATCATGCTGGTCCAAAAAAAAAAAAAAGACAAAAAGAGGAGTTAAAAGCTCACAGGGATGAGATTTTATTGCAGGGAGACGTAGGAGAGGATGACATCTTTGGCGGCTGAGTTGGGTTAGCACGACCTTGTCCTGTCCTCTCCACTGCCACTGCCGCTGCCCCTCCC
>NW_017805532.1:349517-450985 GCF_001891065.2 Hippocampus comes | reverse complement strand
TAAAAAGTATTTCAATTAGCGCAGTGCCATCATGCATTCTAAACTCTCGGCTCCATGTTGTTTTATCTGAGAGGAGAATGACGCACTGTCATGACATCATCATACACAGTGTTCATATTTCTTTATACCATAAACTGTTTCCAATATTCTCCTGCTCATAGTAAGTACTTTTCCTCTTATTTTTTCGTGTTTTTTTTTTTTTTTTTATCTTTACTTCACGGCTATTTTTGTCATGGTACCACCCGTCACTTTTAGTTTCTACCCAGTGGTTGTCTATAAATACCTATTTAATATCCTCTTGCGTGCGTCCACAAGGTTTTGTTTTCACCATTCTCGTGCTCCTTCATTTCTGATAAATATTTCATGTACAATGGGCCTCAGAGATTTGGGATTCGGTTTTTCGTAACGCAGCATAGCTATTTTCCGACAGCAAGGAGCATGAGGAGCATTTCAGGAGCATGGGGGCTCCTGAGGCAATTGTTCCGACGTACAACGGGTACAGCACCATCAGCTGGAGACAGTTGGCCACAGTAAAGGTCAATTTCATTTGACAAGAGACTAAAGTGGTCCATCCAGCAAAGTGAAGAATGTGGAAAGCTAAAGGAAAGCATTTTTTGTCACTTTGGCAATGACGAAATCTGCTTGACAAATCAGTGACCATCAGTTTATGTCACCTTTAGTGTCTTTGACCTAGCGTGCTTGGAAATAGAGCTGATTTAAAATAGTTCCAGCTCAAGTGTTAATAGGAAGTCCAGTCATGCCAAACTGAGGAGGTACAGCAGTGGAAACTGCGCCAAAGTGCAAAGAGATCAAGGAAAGAGATCAAGAGAGGAGAAGAAGGGTTGCTGCAGCAAAGCAGAGACTGTGGACTTTACTGTAGTACAGCCGCGCCCAGAATTATGTTAGCGTGTTCATTTTTTAAGTTGGGGCCATTGAACTGAGTCAGTACTGGGTTGGTAACTTCACTTGGCCCCCAAACTTCACTTGTATGACTTTTGAAATGTAAATTTCCAGAAGAATGTAGTTGAACTCCAAATTTGTGTGGAAAACACAACTTTGTTTGTTTTTTTGGGGGTAAAACAGTCATTCACATTGGAACAACTTGAAAATATGAATGACTGACATTTATGGCAACAAGGTTAGCTGGCACAACAAGCAACAAAGCAAGCAAGTTGTTTGCTCCAAGACTGAGTTCTCTTTACTTTACAAAGTATATGTTATATTTTAACTCGCGTGGCCAATACAAGGGACAACGGTTCTGTCAACTCTCATTTCTTTGTTGGCAAATGCGGGAAAAAAAACATTTTCACAAGAGCAAATCTTAGCGAGTCGAATTGCCCAATTTTGCCGAGGTTTGTTTTTGTTTGTTTGTTTGTTTGTTTGTTTTCAGTGTCATGAGGACAATGGTTGGGATAAATTCGAAGATCTTATTATTCTTGCCCTCCGTGAATGCAGTTTCGCTCCACCGATTTGTCCTCTGTTTAACTTTCTGCCCATCGGTAAGAGTGCAGCGACAGTTCATCACATTAAGCAGGGCAGAAAAACAATCCTGGCTACAAGGGCCCATCCGGCCAGGGAAGGTCACGGCTGTCTAACGGGCCTTCTGAATTTCAGTTTGCTATGTGAAACGTGGTTTTTTTTCTTTTCTTTTCTTTTCCTTGTCGTGGCTGCTTATTGAATAATCCCTCAAAAGTAACTCAGCCTTTCATTGTGGCTGTAGCCTACCAATGAGTGGAGATGAGCTTGTTGAAGCTTTTATTCCCTTTTAAAGGCAAAGCGGCGCACTCTCGCCATATTAATCAAGATGTTTATTTTTTTTTTTTCCCCCCCATTTGTAAAAAAAGTCCGTGGGCGCTTGTGCATTACCGTCACAAACAGTGAAGCTTAGATTCTTATTGACTAGAATGGAGCACCTGTCAAAAAGAGCTTTTGCAAAAGATTGCATCAGCACAAGCGCCGAGGGACGACGGTGAAGTTCTGCCAATCGTATCATCGATCTTACTCACTTCTTTGATGGCTGACATTTATCATTTCGTGCTGGATTCCATGGCGAGCAAAGAATACGCAATGGAAGAAAGCACAACCCTGCGACCGGTACTCTATGTAATGCAGTTCTCTCGACAGTCATTGCAAAAGAAGAATAAAATGTTCACTGGAAAGCGATTTGTGTGGTGCCTTGATAGCCACATTGGTAACCTCCAACCCTTATGATGCTACTTTTTCAAAACAAAGTGACTAATTCTTGCAAAGCCAACACGAGTGGAATCATTCTCACATTGTTTTGTGTGTCGCAAAAAAAAAAAAAAAAAAAGCCCAATTTAAGTCATTCTCGCTAACGACGGCCAAGACAAGTGATTGGTTGTCATATTGGAAAGTTTGGGCCTGAGGTATGTGCTTCCAAGCCACTAATATTTTACAGTCACCTGCCTCACCTGTATAATGTTACATTATAAAAGAAAGCTGGAGGGAGCATGAGAAAACACAAAATGAATGTCTTAAATTTTCATTTATAGGATCATGTTTACATATAGTACATGTTTTGATAATAAGGATGTTTTTTTTTTTCTTCCAAGAGGCGGCACGTCAATTCTTACTTCCACATACTATTATTCCTGAGTAAATGAATACAAGTTTAAGTATGGGAATAAAAACATCAGGAGAAACATGCAGAGAAAATCCTGGGGTGACAAAAAGTTATTTTCAGGTCGTATTGCCCAGCCATTATAGCATTTTGTTATGAAGAGTGGTTAACTTCTTTTTACAGTTGCATGACAATTAAGACTGAGTCATCACACAAAAGTGCCCTACACGATTTGCCAGTTTTGCAATTACTATTAGCAGTGGCTTTTTTTAAACACCTTCATTACTGTTAAGTATGTTATTACGTTGATTACAACATCCCTGTATGGCAACTACCGGCTTTGTGATTGTGACAACTTGACTCCAGAATGTATTGAATATTTCCGGTGGGATAAATGAATTCCTAATTCAAACAAAATAGAGATCGCCTACATTTCAAGAATAGATTGATTCCAACCTTAGTGGCATCACTGTATGTCCACCATGTCAAATTGACAATGATATCTGACTAGTATTCCCCCTAAACGCATGTCCTGGTTTGGAAGGAAAAAAAGGGATAAAAAAAAAGAAAATCACCCCCTAGCAGTATCCAATGCTGCGTTGGCTCCTCCAAGTGGTCACGCATGCAGCCTTCCATCCAATTTCAACACCACTGATCCTCAACAAAGCATTGCTGGAGCCTATCGCAGCTGGCTTCAGTCAGAAGACAGACTACGCCCTAAACGGGTCACTAGCCAGTCACAGGGCACATATAGAGACAAACGACCATTCACACCCACATCATCATTGAGTGGGAACCGATCCCACGCTGCCCGCACACAAGTCCGGCGATTGGACCACCACACCGTCAGCGACTGCGCTCATGTATCATGCTGGTCCAAAAAAAAAAAAAAGACAAAAAGAGGAGTTAAAAGCTCACAGGGATGAGATTTTATTGCAGGGAGACGTAGGAGAGGATGACATCTTTGGCGGCTGAGTTGGGTTAGCACGACCTTGTCCTGTCCTCTCCACTGCCACTGCCGCTGCCTCTCCCCACATAAATCAGCTGCAATCAAGCATTGAGGGACTGTCAGCTCATGTAATGCAATCTCACACACCCACACCCACACCCACACACACACCATTGGAAAGACATAGATGTCACTCGGTGCAGGTGGGATTAGTACAGTGTGATATCGAACAAATCAGCCTGGATTTCCATTGCCATTTATCTGCTGACATGCAACCAGGCCTTTGTTGCACCTCAAAACAATTTCACAGCACCTAAGCAGAAGGATGAAATATATTTACTCGAAATGTAAATCAGCTCCCGAAAAGCCTCCTGAGAGTTTTACGTCTTGTCTCACAGCGTCAAGTATGACTCACGCACTTCAAGTGATTGTTTGCTTTTTGTGCTGTGAAATTGGGTTATCACAGGGGGGAGTCAAGTGGAAACTGTGTGAAATTCAAGTTAAGGCATTGATAATGAAAGTGAAATGACTCCAAGAACAGACTTACACAATTTATAGGACTGCTCAACACTTGAGAGTGTGAAACTATTTTTTGGAAGTTGAGATCAAGCACTGGGAGGACACGCAAACCCCATACTGACAGACTCGGTGTGAGATTCGAACCCAGTTTGACACATACTTCTGTAATAACAAATTTACTCAAAGTACCTTAAATAAAGCCTTCGGTCTTTTTTCTCCCCATCTATTAACAGCGAAGCATCCATTTTTGCCTAGAATTGAACAATTTACATACGTCGAGTTGAGCAGGAAGTGACACGCGGGTGCATTATGGGAAATGTAGGACGTTCGTGCTCCGTGTGTGTGTGAAACCTGACTGTGCCAACATTCAGTTGAAGTGGACTCAGATGGTGATCAAGTTACTGAATCAACTGGTAATCCCGCCACTGCTACTGCTGGTTGTGACGAATATAACACTGCACTATTTCTAATTCCGGCTGCAATTTGGTTCGTATTTATTTGGAACCGTCACATAGGAGTAAAAGCATCCTTTCGGCCGCGAGCGGCCATTTATTTCTGCCTAAACTTGTAATACCCTAGCGGACCAGCAGATGTCAGCAGAGAGCTGTGAAGATTTCTGTCCACACATTCCAGAAACAAACTGTACATTTCTATAACGCAAAATGCTTCTTTCCATCATAAATGCTGATTTTGCTCCCATGGGGTCCTGAGGATGAGTCATTCCTCCATATACAGCTCACTGTACTGTAAATTAATACGACTTTAAGTGAGTCGGACAAATGAATGCCAATGCCTTGAGCCGCAGGTCATTTGTGCATTTTAAACGTATTCAATTGCCACTTTTGATTGGAATTGTACCCATGAGATTGCAAGTGAATAACGCCCTCAGCAGATGTAGAGTGCAGGAAAATCCGCCCTTACAAAGATAAAAATGCTAGGCTTTGATTTATGCTGTCAGAGCTATTCGTTTAACAATGTTTATTGCGGTTGTTGGGTGTGGCATAAAAGTGCGCTTCATCCCTCTGAGAACATTTCATTTTTAATAATTTGTGTATGTAATGCAGTCAAATAAGATAAGGTAAACTATATATGTTTTCCGAAAACAAAATCAGATCACAAGAAGAACGGGGAAAAAAAGGAAAAATGTACGTCGACCCACATGGAATTAGAATAAGGATCTCCAATGATTTACATGTCAATTTATTAATTTGTACATGTTTACTAATTGATTTGTAACCGTATTTTTATTTATTTATTTATATGGGGATATGTTCTAATTTTTCTGTTTAGTTATAGTTATGTTTGTTTGGTTATTTGTGTTTATTTACTTCACCGTGCACTCTATTATGGACCTTCACATCACACTGGATTGTTCCATGTCAAGTCGTGCGTTGGGTTTAATCAAGCAGGTTTTGATTTGGATGAGCTTCACATCTAATTTGACCTTGAAATTGACCTTGTGTATCATGTGATAAGTTTTTTTTTTTTTTTACTGAAATGTAATCTCTCACATGTTCTGCAAAACACAGAACCTTGAATACTGAAAATTGAATGTCATTGAACGTTCAATGAAAGTTGAATATCATTGACTATTCATTGTACTGTATATTCAGTAAAAGGCTGAGGGTATGGATATCGTTACTCCTTATTAGTGCTTAAAAAAAAAAAAACAGTGGAAAAAATAAAAATGTCAACATTTGGCAGCCTGACCGAAAATATGAAATTTAGGGTTGTGCCATCAATATCAACGGGTACACAAACTTTCATCCAAATCAAACTCTGGTTAAAAATGTTCCGATTTTTTTAATGTGATTTAATTTATTTGTTTTTCTGTCTTCCTTATATATTTATTTTCATGTTTTTTTCAAATGTATCAGATTTTATTTTTCTTTAATTTAGTCCCACATGGAGCTGCAGCTGTAGCTTTTTCATTTTAATGGAGTCGGGATCCTTGGGAATTTCATTAGCAAAGGCCATAGAGGAGAGTGACATTGCACTATCCCAGTCCCAAAAAAAACAGCAAAAATGTCAACAGTTGTAATGGAAAAAATCTTCCAGGGTTCCGGAACAAAAAACAAAAGTTGTTCAGCAAGCTTCCGGATGTACTCTGCAGCACATCGCATCAATCTCATGAGATATCATAAATCCAAGCCAACCCTCTCTCCGCCCCGCCCCTTCCATTCCCAAATCCCCGCAGCGACTGTGGTCACAGTGTTTTTAACCTTTTACGGGGTACTTTTTTTTTTTTTAAAGCAGGCAAACAAACACAATGGCAGGACGTCCAGGCGGACAAGGAGAAAGGAAAACACAAGATGAACCCTGGGACACAGCTGCTTCTCTCTTCTTCTCTGCTTCCTCCACTCACTCGTGTCCCTCCGAGGTCCTTCCTGATGTACCGCGTCACATCGTGTCGTCACACACGTTGCGCGCACGCACGCGCACACACACACACACACACACACACACACACACACACACACACACACACACACACACACACACACACACACACACACACAGACCCTCTAGCATCATCAGCTTGCAAGTTTACACGACGTCAAACCAAGTCAAGTCGTCAGCCGACAACCTGGGGACCTTGAGCCACATGCCACATTCGTAACCACTCATCCGTGGCTTAAAAAGTAGAATTCTAAAGTTTCAACTGCTGTGAGCCATTGATGACCTTACGGCACTTCAGCTGAGTGCGAATCAAAAGGATTCGTGTCTATTTTAGCTTTTTGGCTACACTCGTTCCATCTATCCGACTATTTCTTACAGTGTAGTGCAGGTCCTTATCTATGAGCTGGAGCATATCCCAACTGACTTTGTGCTAGAGGCAGCGTGGTGTGAATTATCTTAAAAACCAAAAAGTACAAGTTAAGCTCTCGAGCAGCCACAATCTCCATAAAGACGAAAACGAGCAGTAGAAAATTATTTACTGTCATTCACACTTATCCTCATTGGGTCGAGTGTGAGCCAGAGCCAATCCCAGTTGAGTTTTGGACTGCTTGCCAGTCAATCACTGGGCAGTGGGCACATGTAGACAAATAATCATTCACGCTCACATGGATAAACTTTCCAATGAGCCGAACTTGCGTGTTTTTGGAATGTGGGAGGAAGTATCCGGAGACAACACAAAACTTGCAAAATCCACACAGGAAGCACGAGTCTGAGCCAAAATCTGAATCTAAGACCTCTCGACTGTGAGGCAGATGTACAAACCACTAGCCTGCCCTGCTCATTCCAAAATGAAAAGATTTGCATCGACAAGGTACAGTATGTTAACGGAACAAAAATAGGCATCATGGACTTTATTTTCAGAGACACGGGCATGTGCTTTTGACGTAATGATTTCATTCTTGTGCCAGGGGAAGTCTATTTTATTGTATCGACACCATGCTGGGAATTCCGGAGAACTTTGTGCATTGTCTATTCCATGATAATGCTCCACACCGTGCACCCTTGGGAAAAACTTCAGGATTGTGTTTGACCTGCGAGATTCCCTTTAAATTTAGCAACAGTATCGGCAACAGAAGAAGACCACCTGTGCTTGAGCTACTATATCAAGTGATGACCCGTGTAGGTACACTGCTGCCTTTTACGGAAGTACAAAGAGCGAACGCTGCGTTATAGGTTCAAAAGTCACGCAAGGCTTCGGATTTCGTTTGGAAGCACGGGGCATTCATCACTGGGCTCATGACGGTATCCGCCAACATCTGCATGCCGGGAGCATCCTGAACATGATACTTTGAGGAGATATGTTGAAAGAAAACAATAAATAAAACGGAGGTCTTATAGAATGGTCTTAAATAGCATGGGTACTTCCTTCGCGATTGTTATGGAAACTATTCATTCAACGAATATCACTACCGGATACTCTGCCTCGCTAGGAAAAACAAACACGGCCTGATTATTACAGTAATAGTAAGCGCCTTATATAATATTCCATTAAGTCTCCATTATAAAATGGCAAGAGTGGCTCAGGGAAATATGTGACATTTAACTTTGTTGGCACCAAGAACCAACTAACCCCTTCTCCAATCCCTCCTCCTTTTCTGTAATGTCGCTCTTGAACTTTAACCTCTGCCGAGCGCCACAGAGTGCATCTCTCAGCGTGGCTTTTCAAAAGGCGCTCCTCTCAGAATGGAGAACCATCTGGAATACGCTAAAGTCAGATAAACATTTACACATATCCACGTGTTCCCGGATCAAAGTGGTTGAACTGAGTCGGGGACGAGCAGACATGGCATACGCGGCTGCTTTTCATCTCCGCACATTGCTCGGAAAGTGTGGCAGCTGTTGCTTTGGAAGATGCTCGCGCTCCCTTAACACTGCAGTTGGACTGAATTAAGCGGGCCCTTTACGTTTTCTCCACTCAATCCGAAAGCGGAAAACTCATTCATGAACTTGACTCGTGTTGTCATCACAACACTTAACCTAAGGCGGTGCGCACACATCTCAATTAACTCCAGCATTCCCATCAGTCAGAAGACGCGTGATTATTGGTTGTCTCTGAAAGGTTTTCTTGAGAGGTGTTCCTCCCTGGTCAGCTTGGAAAAAAGGTCTGAGCCGACAAAATGATAAACCCGGCTGAGATACCGTACACACACCATAGACCACAGGTGTCAAAATCAAGGCCCGGGGGCCAGATCTGGCCCACGACATCATTTTATGTAGCCCGTGAAAGCAGATCAAACATGTCAACTTCCATGATGCTTTCTAAAATGTCTACCAAAAAATTTTATTCTCATATGTTATAAATAAGAGAGATATCCTAAGCATTTTCTTGTTACCAAACCCCTCATGAAAGTTGAATCAACAGTTAATCTTGACTTCTTTATATGGTTTCAGTCATAATGGCCCTCCAAGGGAAACGGTAAGTTTGACACCCCTACTATAGACCATATACCCATAAAACCTTTTTCAGCCATCCAAGGAGGCAGACAATTTACGTAGCACCGCCTCCTGCTGTTGACTGAAATTGATGCCAACGTGCCCTGGAGCTGGCATTACTATCAATGCTGAGCAATGCCAGCTCCAGGGCATGAGTTTGTATGAGTATAATCTGGTTTAGTGCTGTCTGCCGATATACCACAGACTTGAACAGATTCTGCAAAATAGCTCTCAGTGGAAGTTCCATAATAAACCATTTTTCATTTTTACCCAGCAGTGGTCCATCCATCCATCCATTTTCCAATCCACTTCATCCTCACAAGGGTCGTGGGGGGTGCTGGAGCCTATCCCAGCCGTCTTCGGGCAGTAGGCGGGGGACACCCTGAACCGGTTGCCGGCCAATCACAGGGCACACAGAGACGAACAACCATCCGCGCTCACACTCACACCAAGGACAATTTTGAGTGTTCCATTAACCTGCCATGCATGTTTTTGGAATGTGGGAGGAAACTGAAATACCCAGAGAAAACCCACCCTGGCCCAAGGAGAACATGCAAAATCCACACAGGGAGGCCAGAGCCAGAATCAAACCCTGCACCTCTGCACTGTGAGGTTAACACGCTAACCACCAAGGCCGTCCTCCAGCAATGGTGATATATAAATATCCACAACCACTTGCACTGTTACACAGTGACTCAACATCGTGCAATCAGATAATTAGATGAAGACTTCAGCTGGTGGTCTGGTGTGACGTAAAAGCAATAATAATCATAATTACATATAATCACACTACAAATCAGGAGGCGGCCCGGTGAGTCAGTGGTTAGCACGTCAACCTCCCAGTTTGAGGTACCGGGTTCGATTCCAGCTCCTGCCTTCCTGTGTGGAGTTTGCATGTTCTCCTCGTGCTTGCGTGGGTTTTCTCCGGGTACTCCGGTTTCCTCCCACATTCCAAAAACATGCGTGGCAGGCTGATTGAACACTCTAAATTGTCCATAGGTGTGAGCACGGATGGTTGTTCGTCTCTGTGTGCCCTGCGATTGGCTGGCAACCGGTTTAGGGTGTCCCCAGCCTACTGCCAGAAATCAGCTGGGATAGGCTCCAGCACCCCCCGCGATCCTTGTGAGGAGAAGCGGATCAGAAAATGGATGGATATACATATATCTCTTTCAACACACTAGTGGCTGGAGAAGTGTGAAACTTCACGCCTCTGTTCCAACATCCCAGCATTTATATAGGTGTCATTGGGTTCTGTTACTACCACCCAAGATGGCATGAGACTAATTGGCAAGAGGCGGCTCTGTACCGGACTCACTGGATCCAATGAGTTCCCTGAGTCCAAACTGACTCACGCTGACAATGAACACTACATCACAGCATTTTCCTGCTATGTACAGTAGCTTTGCCGAAAATGAACAATCAGTCGTAGCAGTGGCCAGAAAGAGACAAAAAGGATCAGTATCGGACTGGTTGGTCCATAAAGCGGTCCACAGGTTCGGTCTGTGTGGTTAATTGCGGTAGGAAAATATTGGATAACAAGAGACAAATTTACTCTTCCTGTAATGCGTCCTGCCCTAAGTGGCTCATATAAACAAATAACTGCTACAATGCATCATCTCATCACATGGTGAGATGATGTGAAAACAAAAAATAAAAATTGCTCAGTACGCGCGGCCGCTTATTAAGAAGCCCAATTGTGACTTACTCTGCACAGTCGATGATTGACTGCCAAGGGGTTCGAGACGAGTCAATGACCTCTGACCCTCCTCGTGTTTCCATGTTGATTACACGGTTCATCGTGTGACGTCATGTGACGATAATGCGCAGGTGAAACAAAGGACTCAGTGTACTGCTATGCATATTAGTTGTAAATGCGAGGATGAATAGGTGTTTGTCTATCTGTGCGTTGCAATTGGCTGGCGACCAGTGCAGGACATAATTTGCTTATTTTCCAAACTCAGCTGACAGAAGCTCCAGCTCACCCACAACCCCAATGAGCACAAGCGATAAAGAAAGTTCACAGATGCCAAAGATGCACAAATTGTGGACATTGAGCCGTCATAAGAGCAGCGTTGTCACAGTTACCTTGAAAAAGTAACTTCATTACTTACTGATTTCTTTATTTTTAAAAGTAACAAAATTACAGAGTTACATCTCACAAAAACTGACGACGCTACTTCGCATAAAAATGACGCCTGGTTTTGGAAGTGCATTTCGTTTTTTTAAAAATATATATAAATAAATAATAACAATTATGATGAGATAAAAACAACCTATTTGACGTACCACACATCACGCTCGCTCTGCCAGCTTGTTCACCGCCATATGCTTGTCACTTATGCGTGCGTCTTTACATTTTCACATCAGCGTTGGCTTTCAACTTCTACACGCGTGACAGTTGACGAATAGAAAACACAAGCCGCGACTTCCACCAAGGAAATTTGTACCACTGCAAAGCTCTTCGTCTCAACCGCATTTGGCAGAGAAACAAGGGGAAAGTGTGACACATGTAAAACACACCCATGCTCTACCCATGATTACACCATGCGCACGTCGACACGCAATTACAAATGGCCAACTTTTTATGTGCCATTTCCATAGGTCAGGGTTTCCATGAAAGTCAAAATAGCTCACTTCGTACATTAACGTTGATGGGTTTATACCGATACAGGACGTAGGAGGACAGTCGAGTAGTTTACTTCCACCTAGTGTAGTTTGTGAGCATCTGCGGAAAACAGTTTGGGACGCGACCCCTGAAAGTCACACCAGAGAAGATTTCGGGGAAGGGGGGGCGGGGGGTTGGTCCATAAAGCGGTCCACAGGTTCGGTCTGTGTGGTTAATTGCGGTAGGAAAATATTGGATAACAAGAGACAAATTTACTCTTCCTGTAATGCGTCCTGCCCTAAGTGGCTCATATAAACAAATAACTGCTACAATGCATCATCTCATCACATGGTGAGATGATGTGAAAACAAAAAATAAAAATTGCTCAGTACGCGCGGCCGCTTATTAAGAAGCCCAATTGTGACTTACTCTGCACAGTCGATGATTGACTGCCAAGGGGTTCGAGACGAGTCAATGACCTCTGACCCTCCTCGTGTTTCCATGTTGATTACACGGTTCATCGTGTGACGTCATGTGACGATAATGCGCAGGTGAAACAAAGGACTCAGTGTACTGCTATGCATATTAGTTGTAAATGCGAGGATGAATAGGTGTTTGTCTATCTGTGCGTTGCAATTGGCTGGCGACCAGTGCAGGACATAATTTGCTTATTTTCCAAACTCAGCTGACAGAAGCTCCAGCTCACCCACAACCCCAATGAGCACAAGCGATAAAGAAAGTTCACAGATGCCAAAGATGCACAAATTGTGGACATTGAGCCGTCATAAGAGCAGCGTTGTCACAGTTACCTTGAAAAAGTAACTTCATTACTTACTGATTTCTTTATTTTTAAAAGTAACAAAATTACAGAGTTACATCTCACAAAAACTGACGACGCTACTTCGCATAAAAATGACGCCTGGTTTTGGAAGTGCATTTCGTTTTTTTAAAAATATATATAAATAAATAATAACAATTATGATGAGATAAAAACAACCTATTTGACGTACCACACATCACGCTCGCTCTGCCAGCTTGTTCACCGCCATATGCTTGTCACTTATGCGTGCGTCTTTACATTTTCACATCAGCGTTGGCTTTCAACTTCTACACGCGTGACAGTTGACGAATAGAAAACACAAGCCGCGACTTCCACCAAGGAAATTTGTACCACTGCAAAGCTCTTCGTCTCAACCGCATTTGGCAGAGAAACAAGGGGAAAGTGTGACACATGTAAAACACACCCATGCTCTACCCATGATTACACCATGCGCACGTCGACACGCAATTACAAATGGCCAACTTTTTATGTGCCATTTCCATAGGTCAGGGTTTCCATGAAAGTCAAAATAGCTCACTTCGTACATTAACGTTGATGGGTTTATACCGATACAGGACGTAGGAGGACAGTCGAGTAGTTTACTTCCACCTAGTGTAGTTTGTGAGCATCTGCGGAAAACAGTTTGGGACGCGACCCCTGAAAGTCACACCAGAGAAGATTTCGGGGAAGGGGGGGGGCGGGGAGGGGGGGGTGAAGTCCTTGAGCTCTTCAGTCAAAGTGAGGCATTGCAGTTTGCAGCTCTATCCTCCTGCATCCCTCACAGCGCATTAACTCCATGGATTGGAATGGAATGCTTTACCATATACAAGATGGACAAGAGCTCTCACAGCATGAACACTGAATGTACACCAGAGAAGATTTCGGGGAAGGGGGGGGGCGGGGAGGGGGGGGTGAAGTCCTTGAGCTCTTCAGTCAAAGTGAGGCATTGCAGTTTGCAGCTCTATCCTCCTGCATCCCTCACAGCGCATTAACTCCATGGATTGGAATGGAATGCTTTACCATATACAAGATGGACAAGAGCTCTCACAGCATGAACACTGAATGTATTGCACCCATCATCAGTTATTGTTATGATCCAGAAAGAAACTTACATGGAATGATCCTTAGTGTCTCCCCCTGTCTGATCGTCCCAGTCAGCTAGAACCAAAACAAGCATGCACGCATCATCACAAGCACTCGCCCACTCCTGCTGCCTGCTCAGGCTCTCTCATGATGGAAGGAAGGAGGGAAATCTCCTCAGTGAGCTGCCAGCCGCACGGGCCAGCGGACGTCACAGTGTTTCCTGCCCCACCCCCGTCAACCAATCGCGCGGCTCTCACGGACGGGCCCCCGCCCACCTCCTCGTGCCGGAGAGTGGAACAAACTGTGTGGACCAAGAATGAGGTAACAGACCCAAAAAAAACAAAAGCTGATGTGATTGGAGAGAAGCAGAAGTAGAAGTAATGACTCATGTTGAACGCAATCCATTGATATATTTTTTTTCCTCCCCATTTTTCTCAACACCTTGGTTCCATTGGAAGATTATGTACTGTACATTCATCTGTTCCCGAGTCAAACTGTCGCCATCGTAGAAGTAGAAGGTACGTGCAGTTAGGTGCTGTTTTCAGCAAATAGTTTTTAGTCATGTTCCGAAAAAAAAAAGAAAAAAAATTGCAAGTCGTCAGTTTCACGAACGGTGATTTGGAAAGCTATCTAATTTCAATGAAAAAATAAAATAAATCGAAATAAATAGAAAATATCAGCACTAGCAATACTAGGCTGGCATTAGTGTTGTAAAAAAGCCAAAATTCACCAAAGCTAATATGTGGGTATTATGACTTATTCCAATGAAGTGCTAGATAATATTTATTAGTTTGAAGTTTTATTCTTTGGAAGGTCAAACACCTGTAAGTAAGAATAACAAAGGGTCATTGAACTTACCTGTAAGGAGCAAGAATGTAGCTACTTCTTCTGAATCCTCTCAACAGCCTGAGTTCCCTTCTCTCTTTGCTTCTCTTTGTTCGTCTTCTGTCCAGGTGTTGGCGAATGAGGCATGGGCATATTGCATCATAGTTGCAGCAAAGCTCCTGAAGCCCAAGGTAACAGATCAGCATAAGGCTGCAGGTAAGCGCGTGCTACGAGTGTGCCCATGAGTGATTGGTTGCCTTTTCACTGGTGGTGTTTTTGTTTGTTAGTTTTTTTCAAATAAAATTAAAGTCATAAGATAGAGGCAGAGAGGTTGTTTTTTTTCTGTAGATCATTTTACTAATGTATTACTGTCTGGTCATACTGACAGCCTTTACAAATATGACAAAAAGTGTTTGTTTTTTTCTTAAATTGCAAACTCCCCTTTAAGTGTGCTGTATTTTGACAGAAGAAGACCTGTCAGGACATCGGGGACAGTCTTTCATTTTGATTGTCAACTTGACTTGCCATATTATACCGAGACAGGGATAAGTTTACCGTATTTTCACTGCTAGGCGACCTCTAGGTTGAAATAATCTGCATTTCTTCTCCTGTGGCCGTCATGGCGTTGTTCGTCGCTGTCATCACTGGTACCGTTCTGTGGCAGAATTACAAAAATAAACATAGAACCATTTAAAATATTTGGAGTTAGAGCAGGGGTGGGCAAAATGTAGCCCATCGTCTCAGAACATTTGAGCCAGCAAGCCATGCAATTATAAAACAAGACAAAAACTCAGAGGAACAGTTTTAAGAAGTCCCAAAAAAACATTAAACGCACAAATGCTAGCTTTATTTGTTGAGGATTAAAGGGGCCTGAGAAGAAAAAGGTTTAGCATTGGATGCCTGATGTTTGGGATGCTATTTCCTTCTAAGAACAAATCCAGCTGCTAAGAAATTGGGTGGAAAACGCTATTTTCCAGATCCTGTTTAAAATTCCCCGAAATTGTCTTCCCCTCTTGGCCACCGTGTGGAGGAACAGCGGCCCGATAGAAGCGATTCTGCTTTTATGTGGAGCACATGAGACAGTCAACAAAACCTTTGCACGTGAAAAACTGCCCCATATTTCTTCAGGCGCCACACGAAATGACGACGGGAAGGGTTATGAGACTCTAAGATCAATATGTAACCTCATATGATTTGTTGATACGTTGAGTGAAATGTGTGCATGTGAAAATATTTATCAGAGTATAAAAACAATGTCCCCTCAGCCTTGGGGACCTATAAACTTCAGAACAAAATATATATCCTTGTGCATTCTGGATTCTAAGATTAAAAAAAAAAAAAAACAGTACAAAAAAATAAAGACACAAAATTCCTGCCTCTTTCCCATCAATTACAAGTGTACAAGAGCAAGTTGTGTATTTGATATTTCCTGTGCCACATGAGGGACGAACACAGGGGAAAAAAAAAAAAAGCACTCACCTATGTCAAGTGTCACGAGGCATCATGTCAAATTAGCCCTTCTGCCTTTTCTTTACATGACTGGAACATGTTGAGCCCAAGGCATTTCACTCACTGTGCGCCATCAGTCAACTATGGCTCTTCTGCACTAAAGAACATACAGGGAAAAAAAAAATTATTATGCATATTGTATTTCATAGAATGCCACCAATGGTGATTTTGCAGTCTCGCTCAAGTGTGACAATGCTACAACATATCAAAGGGATGGTGCTGTGGGGGGATCTATTCCTCGTGAGGCTCACAGGTGAGCTGCTGTCGATCGCAGCCGACTTTATCGGTCTGTATTCCTGTTGCTCTCGTTCCTTTTTGGTACGAGGTGGATGGCAAATGGCACAGCTTCTCACACAGAAGAGTTGCCAAGAAATCGCCACAGCGGACATGAGTGGATGACTGATACTGTAGGTGCAATTTAAGTTGGGTTTGAGGCAAAAAATTATCGGGCTCTACGAAATCTGCCAAACGATTACAGGCAGCTTTGTATTATATTGGTTCGGTTTAATCTATTTATTAATTTTTTTGGGGGGGGTCAAATTAATTTCGTTTTATATATATATTCCAAATTTCATGGAAAAACAAGATATTTGTTTGTTGCTTGCTTGATTTTTTTTTTCTTTTTTGGCTATGTCTTTGCAGGCCAAAATTTGCCTTACGAGTGAGTTTCAGATCCGTAGCCGTCCCTCAGATGAAATGAAAATACAAAGGAACTCACACACACTTTCAGACTTTGAAAGGAGCATGTGGAAAAAGACCAAAAAAGAAGAAAAAAAAACTTTTTCGGGTTTAAAGGCACAGGTCAAAACACAGCTTTATGACAAGAAAACCCACATCGTTCTCTTTTATTATGATTTATCATGCTTTAAATATTTACATTTTGAAGTTCTGCCAATGACGGATCAATTGAACGGAATCGAATCGCAACTCTTGACTGGCCGAGTGGTCAGTCAAGAGTTGAATTAGATCAATTAAAATGCATTTTTCAACAGGACGGGCTGGGGGACAGCCTGGCAGAGCTTGTCCATTAATATCAGCTTTGTGTACTAGTCTACTGACCGTACGCAGATAGTAACGTGCCACTCTGTGGATGAGAGCGCAACATAGATTATAAAGAAGATGACAGATGAGAGAAAATGGTGAGCCGTTGCAATTCGGACAAGTTCAGGCGGCTCACATCGTAACAGAATGTACTGTATATGTCTAATATAAACAGAGTACGAGTCACGATAGGTCAAATGGAAAGAGTGTTGAGATTGTGAGGAAGAAGTCATGGAGAGGAAGGAAGGATGACTAGCTCCATCTAAAAACAGCCACTGACATATAAACCCAAAGTCAGCGTCTCTCACGGCGCGTTTGACCACAGCCCAGCTTTTCAACTGAATTCAGAGAACCTGACCTGGATTAGTCTCACGAGTGGTTGCCTTCTGGATCCGACTCCGTCCCAGACGTTGCAGGAAGTCCTGAATGTAGCATGAACTAACTTGCTAGCTAGCTAACTTTGTCTTTTTTTTTTTTTTTGCTTTTATAAAGGGGATGATCAAAGCCGTCCTGCTACTTCTCCCCAACTTCGGTCCATCTCACTTGACTGTCATTTAGTCCCACTCGTTCATATCGCTTATGGTAAAATATTTTTCCAGTAGACCTACTGATGCAAAGGAATTTTCAATGTACAGATTGCGCATCCAGCAGAGGTCACGGAGAAGATCCTGGCTTGAACAAAAATGACTGGCAGTGGCAACTAAACAAGATCAAGTTTACACTTTTTTTTTTTTTGAAATCTCAAAACTGGACATAGTCAGCAGTCAGTCAAAGTCCATCATTGAATTAGTAACTTTGCCACTGGAAGAGAAATGTAAATTCCAAAACCAACAGACAGTAAAAAGTGTCACGCTACCATTTCTCTCCACCATATAAAAGTGTCATTGAAATATCTAGCTCACTGTGAGTTGGTTTGGAGTTGCTAGGTTCATGCCCCTGATGACTAAAATGTTGAGAAGGACCGCTGTATCCATTTTGAGTCCAATGACAAATTTCATTCCACCCACATACATGTCACTTGAATTTGGAGCTGGAGCCTGTTAGGCGCTTTGCTGAGCACACTAGCCTTGATTCAATTTGCTATCCCACCGGTACATCCTGTTTTCCAACAGGAATAAAAAGGCCGAGAGGGGATAGAGTCCGGAGAGAAGACGGACGAGTCCCTCAGGGAATTGAGGCAAACAGGAATGCAGACATGGAATCAGCAAAGCAAGCAGGCCCGCTGCGAGGCTCATAAATTCACGGGAGTGGAAAGGTTATGCTAATACTATGCAAAGACTCACTTCTCCCCCCACTTTTGACTGTTTGCATCATCATAAACACACACTGAATAAAGAGTAGGAATAGGAAATAGGAACAGTAGTAGGAATACTTATTGGAGCATAAAGAATGAATGGGTTTGTCAAACCGGACAGGAACAATGGTATGCGGGTAAATTCAATCTCAGCAAGACATAACGGATGACGAAAGAGTGATCGATAAATCGGCTTTGGGGACAACGTGATACACTGCCGCCAGGCAGATAAGAACCTGTGAAAATCAGATTTGTTCCACCGCTGTGCACGGCCGAGATAACGGCCAAGCTGTTGGCAATGCCCTCACAAAAAAAGGAAAAAGAGGGGAGATGTTCTCTGTGGGGTGAGGTGTGAAGACTTGGTGCAAGGCAAAGTTAAAGTAAAACCGACAAAAACACCCCCCTGGTCCAAATCGTGCATCGGTGTGGATTTGTAGCATTTTAAAGCAGAAGCAACATGACTACAGCCCTTTTCGGTACGATCTCCACTCAGCGTGAAAGTGCGAGGGCAAGAGCTGTTGTTTCAATTGCGGTTTGTTGGTTTGTTATCTTAAAACGCAAACGAGGCAAGATGGTGGTGGGTTTGTTTGTTCTTCAATCTCCCACAAACAAGCACAAAAACATTTGACATCCACCATTTACTGTATGTTATTTCGCCAACTCGCTGTGCCTACGACACACACAAAAAAAAAAAGTACCTTCTCTTTGGAGAGTTAGCTTGCGTGGCTAACTTTGATCACCTCCTTGATGGCCGCCACAAGTGTAAGCATGTCATAATGAGAAAGACTGACACGCCAGGAGGATAAAAGAAAGGAGTTGGGACAGTGAGACTTGATAGCCAATCTGTGGAATTGGGGCTTCGGGTAGAAAAGCTTTAGAGTGCAGGTACACGGTTCAATCAATCTGGCCTTCCTGTGTGGAGTTTGCATGTTCTCCCCGTGTCTGCGTGGGTTTTCACCGGGTACTCCGGTTTGCTCCTACATTCCAAAAACGTGCATGGCAGGTTCATGGAACACTAAATTGGCCCCAAGTGTGATTGTGAGCTTGAATGGTTGCTCGTCTATGTGTGCCCTGCGATTGGCTGGCAACCAGGTCAAGGTGTACACCGCCGACCGCCAGAAGACAACTGGGTTAGACTCCAGCATGTCCGCACCCCTCGTGAGGATAAGCGAATCAGAAAATGGATGGATGAATGTATTATACAAAGTGCAATACAACTGAACTGTACTTAACATTTACCAGACTGAGAATCACTGCGTCATGAGATCAACCAACAAATCAGACCACGAGATACAGCTGGACAAGATGCAAATGAAAGGAACTAATTGGAGGAGGCACGAGGGTAAGGTGAGAGCCCATTGTAAGAAAAGATTCTTGTCATTGGTGTTCATGTGATGTCACACCTCAAAATGAAGCATCAAAAGAAACCATGTGTGGGGTTTTTTCGTCCCCCCTTAGCACGGTGCTCGTGACTGGCACTTGAGAAATAACAGGCCCTTTCGAACACTGTTTAAAAAAAAAAAAAAAAAAAAAAAAGTCGTTCCCTTTTGATAGCCTTGTGATCCTATTGCCAGTCTGCCTTCACGCTTAAAATTTTTACAAAGTCATTCATTTTGATCAAAGCAATTTATTCATGCTTATACCGGAAAGGCATAAAATACGCTATTTCTGCATTATGTTGCAAATTTCCTGTAATGGACGAGCCTGTGCGAGGTTTGCATGTACCATACAACGGTGGCTGGCATTTTCTACAGGGAACTCCGGCTTCCTTCTGCATCCCCAAGACAAGCCCGTTTGGTTCCTCAATTGCAGTGGCTAAAGATGTGAATGACCATCGAGCAGAAGCAGGCCTCTCACCTGGTCTGTTGGGACCCATTTCATCTGCAACTTTGAAAAATCAAGGCAAGTTTATACCAAATTTGAGCAAACCTGATTTCTGTTCCCACAAAACTTCATTAAACAGTCAACTGACAACTAGATAATCAACCTAATACCACCCAAGTTCCTGGTCTGTGCTTGGGAGTAAATTTACTACAGCAAGCACTGTTTT
This sequence comes from Hippocampus comes, assembly GCF_001891065.2. Classification (NCBI taxonomy): domain Eukaryota; kingdom Metazoa; phylum Chordata; class Actinopteri; order Syngnathiformes; family Syngnathidae; genus Hippocampus; species Hippocampus comes. The sequence continues at coordinate 430,816 of NW_017805532.1, read as the reverse complement.
AAAATAAACTCCCAAAAGTTTGACAGTTAACGTTACCACGTTGTAGTAATTCTTTTTTGTTTTACCGTTGATTTCATCCATCTAATTTTATTTATCGAGCACCTAAATAAAACAATGCATGGGCCTGCTAGATGGTAGCCGCCGTCGTGTCCAGAGTGGAACACGATCCATAGAACCAAAATGGGCAATAAAAGCCCAGCCGTCCATTATCCAAACCGGTTGTCATGAAAATCAAAATTAAGTCTCTACAAACAACTCAAGTATATCGTCAACATTTATTATACATATAAAACAATAGAAACAACTTTTCAAAAAGCACATTATTCATAAATGGGTAACAATTACATTGAGAGCAGGCTATTAGACCTTAACAGGAACTGCATCATTCGATCTGTCAACCTCTTCTCTGTTCCACACCACTAGCCAGCTTGTATTCGTATCCTCCCCTCCACCACCGGAGCGCAATTCCATTCACTTTGGCGCTTTAAGATCATCACGACACACTCCAGTCACCGATCCAAAGACATTGCTGCTGTGCACATTTTTTTTTTCCCCCTCACCCAATAAGAATGCCCTGGTGGTCCAGGACAACGCCTCCTAGCTTTTTTCCCCAGGAATAAATGGGTCACGCTTCATGAGAACATTTCTCTGGACCGGTATCATCAGGAATTGTGACTCCAAGTGGCGAGGTGTGAAATGAAATTGAAAATAAACACCCTGTTCTGCATGCATGTGACCATTAAAATAGCCTTGGAGCTGCTATTAAAGCAACGTGACATTAAGCTTTTATAGTGAACCACTGAGAAAGGGGGCGGGGGGGCCAAAAACAAAAACCCGAGTCCCACCCATCACTTAAGGCATTTTTAGGAGGGGCACTGCATAGGGCAGGGTCATGGAGTCTCAGTCATGCCATAGGCAAAGCCCTACATAGTATGGTTGGTTTCTTTCCCCCGTGACACTTAACAGTCAAGGCATAACATTAAGATACACAACAACAAAATAATCCCTTCGCTGGGTTAAATATAACTTTGGTCATAATTTAAAGATTGTCTTTTTTTTTGCCAGTAGAAAAACACTAAATCTGAACAAAGCGCAGTCCGCCACAAAATGGCTCCGTGCCAGGCTTGCCGGTTATTTGTCTTTGTCGTGGTTGGCGTTGCCGTTCATGACGCCGTTTGTATGGTGGGCCCACGTCTGGGCCTGCAGCACTTTGGGCAGCCGCTTGCCTTTGGTGTAGGCGTGGTACCAGAAGTTGAGGAAGAGGAAGAGGAAGATGAGGCCGTACAGACCAATGATGTAGATGAAGATGGGGAACTGGTAGGGGCAGTCCCGCATGAAGAAGTACTGCGAGATGTGCGTGGTCACCATGACAAACTGGATCTGCGCAAGAGAAAGACTTTAGCCTGTTTCACACATGACACGACGTTGCTCTCTTCACCTATCGGAACAACCCGTACAGGAAGGAGGTTCTCTTTACAGCTCTGACATGGAGCAAAATGTAACGTACTAGCTGAATGGTGGTCAGGTATTTCTTCCACCACAGGTACTTCTGGTAATTGGGGCCCAGGGCGGTCAGGCCGTAGTAAGAGTACATGATGACATGGACAACGCAGTTGAGCAGTGCATGGAAAGTCCCCATACCACCTTGGGGGTGAAGCATATTGTGAAAAACTGCAGAAATGGAAAAGAAGACTTCAAGGTGGGAGATTGCGGTACCTGCGGCAAAGCGAACGCCAAACCACCAGGTAAACGGCATGATGGAATGATGGTACACGTGAAGAAATGTCACCTGGTTGTTTTTCTTCCTCAGCACAAAGAAAATCTAACCCAAAAAAAAAAAAGCAATTTGAAGTACAGTACTTGCCAAATTTTCCTGAGGTCACAGACAACATCAGAACTCCTGCTTACCGTGTCCAACATCTCAATGAACTTGGAGAAGTAGTACAGCCAGCACGTTGCCGCCATCTATTGGACAAAGACACATTCAGTCACATAATCTCCAGCCATGTTGCAACTTTTCAACACACTTGCACAATGCAAAAGGTATACTTTTTCTGCTTTTGCAAAGAAAAGCAAACCTCAATTTTGGCCTGCCTTTGCAAAGTCAACTAACCCTTAATTTTGACTCAGGCAGAGGGCATCACCTTTTTTAATTATCAAATTGAGGGATTGGAAACATTTTAGTGAAATATAACAATCAAAACACCCCGAAGGATGAACACTTAGGTCATCCGTTTTTGTGTCATGCCAACACCACAGCGAAGGTACTAATTGATGGCACAGCAGAAACATGAACCAACATAAAATTGCCACTAGGCGACACTGTTGCGCCTCCCTTTCCATTACATGTTTGTCAGACATCTTAAAAAAAAAAAAATAAAAAAGTTGAGTAGTTTTAATTTAAATCGTAAAGTGTTTGTCTTTACACCTAAACATCCCCTGTCCAGCTAAGATATGACCGAACAAATTGTCATCATTTTTATTTGAAAAGCAGAATTTTTAAATTCTTTTATTGCTCATTAAAACAAGAGTACTGTTCCTAAAGCGGCGAGTTTGGAAACTGAATTTTTAGGCAAGGCCGAACAGCCAGTAACCCAGTACTAATGCAGTAGTGAAGTCAGAATTATAGTAAATTCTCGTTTTAAAACCCTTTTAAAATTGAAAACTGAATGAAAAACCCGTAACAATGGCAACACCCAGCATGCCTCCTAGCGTCACTGGGCGCCCTTCATAAACCACGAAATCTGGTGCGTGGGTTCAGTTACAAATATTTACCCTCATAGCTTGCGGCGAGTCAGAGTAGTCGACGAGGTCACAATGGAAGGAATATCCCGTTCCCCATCCCGACATGACAAACTAGAAAGACATACTCCAATTAAGTAACAAGCAAAACGCTCGACATGTTTTAGACAATATTGCACACTCAAGCAAGCAAATCAATAATTTGACGCAGGTTTGACATTGCAACATGTCTTGCGGTGACAAGCGTGGCAGTTCCCGTTGACCCACCTCATAGCACATGTAGAGCGACAGCGCCACCACGCTGAAGTTGTACACCACCAGAACCCCCTTGAGGTCAAAGGCTTTGCGGTTCTCCATGATGCGAGGCCCCAGCGACATGACGAAGAAGATGTACGCCATGATGATGACGCTCTGCATGACCGGAGACGACATGAGAAGCCAGTCCTCCGTACGAGAGTCTGCAACAGGTGATTAAAATGGATAAAAGAGCCGAGTTTCTTAACCAGAACAGGTAAACGGGGTGGAGGAGGAACCGACCTGCATTCTGGATGAAGCCATCATACATGAGCGAAGCTGAAGACTTTATCTCATATAGTTCCATTGTTCGAGCCTTACAAGTTCAACTTTGAGAGAAGAAAAAAAAAGGTTCATGTACATTAACTCAGTTGAATTGTATCAGTTAACGCCAAGGTAACAAAAATCAGCATGCTCACTTCTTAGCTTTGCTGAAGTGTAAGAGCAAAATGTAAGTGTGTGTGTGAGAGAGAGAGAGAGAGGGGGAGGCAGGCAGACCACATAAAGCAAGGAGTGTATGAGCAGTACAATGAGTGACAGTCGCGCAGATATGCAATCTACAATCCAGTATCGGGTAATCATTTCATTAACCTTAGCAATAAGAAAATAAGCAGATGAATATCTTATCGCTTTTGCCGATTTTTTTAAGTCCCTGCTTGTTTGAGGTTATTCACAAAACGCATTGTTAAAGTTTAAGCTATTTAACACTTTGAATTGCTATGGAATTGGTAAAGAAACTCTCATCAAGACAGCCTCTTTATTTGGGGAAAAATGAAATGCTTTGAAATTGACCAAATGTGGAAAGTGGGTTCCACCCAGGTGCAACAAAGCTCATTGTTTTGGTGAGGAAACAACTATTTGTCTCCATTAATAATTACATCAGCAGTTAATGCGACCCAATCTTTGGTGATGGTCAGTTCCAGAATCGGTGCTGCATGTGAGTTTTCACTGAACGGTTCCACGTATGAGTGGAGAGCTGAAAGCAAGCCCATGTAGTAAAAAGCTGGCTACCGTTCAAACACTGATTTCCGTTTGTCAAAATTTGCATTACATTACTTTAAGGAGACATTTTACATTATTCCATGTGAGTTTTCACTGAACGGTTCCACGTATGAGTCGAGAGCTGAAAGCAAGCCCATGTAGTAAAAAGTTGGCTACCGTTCAAACACTGATTTCCATTCGTCAAAATTTGCATTACACCCTTTAAGGAGACATTTTACATTATTTGAAGAACAAGTTTCCACATGCGTGTGCATAGGTCAGCATAGATATGGATACATCCCATTACTTGCCTGCACCAAAATAAAATTAGCTATGTGGGCATAAATGTGGATACAAGGAGGGGGCCCTGTATCACTCAATAATGCAAATGAGTATATACAGCATGGGGCAGTTGAGTCACTTTAAATGACACTTAGATTTATTTTTTTTAATCTGCCCAAAACCCACGACCCAATCTTTGGTGATGGTCAGTTCCAGAATCGGTGCTGCATGTGAGTTTTCACTGAACGGTTCCACGTATGAGTCGAGAGCTGAAAGCAAGCCCATGTAGTAAAAAGTTGGCTACCGTTCAAACACTGATTTCCATTCGTCAAAATTTGCATTACACCCTTTAAGGAGACATTTTACATTATTTGAAGAACAAGTTTCCACATGCGTGTGCATAGGTCAGCATAGATATGGATACATCCCATTACTTGCCTGCACCAAAATAAAATTAGCTATGTGGGCATAAATGTGGATACAAGGAGGGGGCCCTGTATCACTCAATAATGCAAATGAGTATATACAGCATGGGGCAGTTGAGTCACTTTAAATGACATTCTTACATTTGTTTTTTTTAATCTGCCCAAAACCCGCCAATTTATCATTCAGTTTTACTACTTTTGGCATTTCATAGAATACAACAAAGTGATCAATCATTTATACATGCTTTTTATGCGCTTTATAAAGTGACAATTTCATAGTCTTCTTCAGGGGGAAAGGATTAAAAAAAACACCTTGTTGTAATCTAACTCAAGGAATACCAAATAACTATTGATTAGCATCGCAGCATGGCATTCAAACTGCTTGTCATGTCAGCAACTGCAAATTGCATGATCGTTAATGTTCTTAAGGGTGATTAAAATAGTTTAATTAAACCTGACAGTGTGGGGGGCCTCCCCGGTACGACTAACTGGCATGACTGGTTCGACGAAACGAGCCCAGTAGTGAGACAACGGTGCCTTTGTGGAGCCGATCAAGCAGCTGCGCACAACGGAAGTCCTTATTTGGAAGTTATTGTAGTTCTCTGCTGCTCGAAGCGGAAGTAAACGCGTGAATACAAAATAATAGTGAAGTTAGGAGGCTGCGAGACAAAATAAAAGCTATTCGTCCACTGTACAGGGTTTCAAAGACTTAGCTAGAACAGCAGCACCAGGTCCTACCAGCACATATTATACAAACTAAGGCGAACAAATATTCAAAGCACTATACCATTAAATCAATCTAATTCACCTACTTCAAAGCCACTTATTAGCCTCGGCGTGATAAAAATCAGCATTTGCCGACGTGAAAAAAATAAAAGACTATTTGAAAGGCACAAAAGAACTCGAATAACCTGCTTTTAGCTTCACACATACTATCGCAACGGTTACTTATGGACACCAGCAGGGATAAAAGAACGTTTGTGGCTGTGATGCAATGACGCAAGGGATGAAAAACTAGTCCAGCAGCTAGATACATCCACCAATTTCAACAGAGTTAAGCCATGAAAGTCCACACACTGCGCTGCTGAAAGACAAAAGTTTTACCTGAGATTCTGTCGTACAACGACCCAGCAAAAAAATCCTTTTTGGCGTTGAACTGTGGTTAAAAAAAAAAAAATCACAATAAAATTAGGCTTGGAAAGACTCCTAATCATACAGGTGCGTCTCAAGCTCTGTTCACGAGTTAATGAAGGGCGCACCCGCGTTATTTATAACGTTGACTAGGGGGCGGGTCTCGAATCCTTCGGGTTTGCTGATTGGCCGGCGCGTGGAATCTGGAGACACATTCTTGGGCAATGCCTAAAGGAGACGTCACGTTACGTTCACAACGCTTGCATCACACACAATCTGCCATTATATGCGATCATTGAAAAATAACAGAAACTGTACAGCGTGTACAATAAGTATTTTTCCATAGTTGTTCCCCCACATCAACGAAAATCAGATTAAAACAAAAACAATCAAAATGACACATACACATTGATAAGTACAAATTAATGCTCTTGTGCTTATCCCTAAAGTTTTTTTTAATATCTCCATCAAAAAGCCAAATACAAAATAAAAAGTTGTATGTTTTTTTCAAATGAAAGTTGCATATATTTTTACAAATCTTTTTTCAACAAAATACATATTTTCAACAAAATACATATTTTTCAAAACAATTACAGTATATTTTTAACGAAAAATATATTTTTCTCCCAAATATCTTTTTCAACTAAAACTATATACTATTATTTATTACAATTATTTCAACAGTTCAAAGTTCAACAAAATGTTTCTCTTATTTTCAGCTTAATTCTATGTGAAAAAAAGAGACATTTTTACCAATGGAAGCTTTTGTTAAAGATTCAAGATTCAAGATATCCTTTATTTGTCCCACATTGGGGAAATTTACAGTCTACAGCAGCAAGATTGTGGGTAGAAAGAAGAAAGAAGAAACATACAGTATTTTTCAACAAAAAAATTCAACATTTCGTTTCATGTTTTTCAACAGAAATAAGTTGTAATTCTTCAACAAACGTTTACCCCCCCCACCCCCCGAACAGAAAAAGTCTCTTTAAAAAAAGTTCACACATTCAACAAACAACACAAAAACAAAAAGGTTCATTTATTGAGTTTTACGAAGGCTATTGTGTTTTAGGTGTCTTCAGGGAGAGGCTTCTCTTGGTATCGCCCGTCTTGTCATAAGTTTCAACATCAGGGCCCAACAAAAACACAGATGCAAATACGCACCAGGAATGAATTAAGACAATGCATGTTTTCCAATGCAAGGCACTCCCACCAATGGATTTCCAGGTGGTGGCAGAAAAATGTATACAATAGAACACAAAAAAAGACTTGATGAATATGCTGCAGCCTTTCATTCTGCTAATTTGCTTGCATTGTAAAAAAAAAAAAAAAAAAAAAAATGTGTAGTCCATCGGGGAAAACTGGAAGCATCATTAATCTTCATCACTGCTCCACGCGTCCTGGAACGCGGGGTTCACTGACAACTTCACTGTGGCATGCTGTAAAATGACACAAAGCTCAATATCCCCTGTGTAATAATTCTACTTATACATTCTTAAAAAAAATTGCAAACAAATATTGTCAAACTTTTTTCACCAAGTTTACCCCAAAAATGACGGAGCATTCCAAATCCCAGCATAATGACCAACATTAAAATATAAGAGTGTAGTGGGCCCAAAGCTGCGGTTAGACCAAAAGACAGTTGAGAGGTTCTGTAGTTTGCACGGTCAGGCGCGAATGCATGCCGGGCAACGTGGATGAAGCGTTTAAAGTGAAAAATGTAATTGTTCACCCATTCCAATTGGGCTTGCCAATGAGAACTGTTCGTGGCGTCATCAGTATTGAGAATGTATTGACTACGTCAACATGGAAGAGCAGCACAAGCACAAACAGGCACACACTGTGTGGTGAAATAAAATGTCATTGTGTATTGTTTGTGAGCAACCACTTTCCAATACCTCCTGGGACTGAGCCTAAAAATAGCAGACTTGGAGAATGGGGAGTGAGGAAGTTGTGGTGAGTGTATTGACTTGTTTACAGCAGTTGAACTGACAACCAAGTTAGCAATTAACAGCCCACGTAATACAATCACCGCTCACCAGATTGACTAGCGACATACAAATGACATTTCTTTTTTTCTGTTGGAGGACAAGGAGCAGCCCCTGCTCAACCCACGTGCTAACAAACCTCCCCCCACCCCCCCCAAACAGGACGAGACACGCGGGGCGATGCGCTACTTCGTGTTCGATCTCAACCTACATGAGTATTCCTCAAAAGGGAGTCCGTTTTTTTTTTGTTTTTTTTTAAATGCTATCATATACCGCTGGAACAGTATGCACAATTTAAATATGAACACTGTGCATAGGTATCGCGGGGAAAAAAACAGAAAATAAAGTGTCAATTAGAATATATTGCACCTGTAAGTTCAATTAAAAAATGAACCTCAATAACGTATAGACAACAAACAATTCTCAAAGATTAAATATTCATGTATTGTATTGAAAACTTCAATGCAACTGAATTGTACTTTACAAATCTATTGCACTGGATTAACAAACAAAAAAAAATTGGAGCCACTGTAACATGATACACAGTTTGAACATTTCATTCAGTGCATTCCTGAATAACTGCATTGCGCATTAGAACTTTGTTGCTAACCAAAACAGCAGCATCGAAGCTCAGGTGGGATTTCAGATGAAATGCCAAGTGACCGTCCTTTTTGTCCGTGCATCGCGAAGAAGTGAGAGCATTTATGGTTTGATGTGTGCTTCTAGCTTAGGGGATGAATGGTTTGGTTTCCACACAATATTCAGGCTAGTGCTGAGCTACATAGCCTTGATGCATGAACGGATATTTTGAGGCAATCGCAACAGATGTGATTGACTGAATGACAGTGACATGACGTGGATGAATGAGAATATTCGCAGGCACTCAACAATGTTGTGTGCGTCCATCTTTATGGTCCAAGAAGCCAGGTTGTTTATTTGTTTCGGGTTATCTGCCTTCTTGCAGTTTTGCTATTTTTTCTTCTCTATAGTGTGGTTGTGGTATGTAGTATGGTTTAATGCTTTTAAAAATAATTGTACAAACGAAGGCCTCTCCCATCCGCAGTTGACTAAGTAAATGCATCCGTTTGCTAATAATAATGGATTATGATGGACTGCAGGGAATTGATGAAGACTTTCAATCGTAGGCAGCCTTCTGAGTGCAATTGTAACTATTTGGCTTGTCATCAAAGGTTCCTGGCAGAACATTGTTAAAACTGTTGCGAACAAGGCTGACTGAGACTGCCTGGAGTGGAAGAGGTTGTTTAGCAAGCCTGAGCTGGTACATGCTGAGGCCGAAACTTGTCATGACGCTCTGGGAAGCTAAGAAGAGCGATTGCGGTTTAACTGGAAACCTTGACTGTCGTTGGATTTTGTTCCTGACAATAAAATAGAATGCGGTGATGCAAGTGTGCCCGGTGTGTGCAGTAAAGAACTGTGTGACCTTGTTTTACATTCCTGGCATGATGAGCAAATAATGTCATCATGTTAAGACAAAAAATAGACCAAAGTCATTTACTTACATTGGTCATGACTATTGCATGCAAGTGATGACTCATCATGTCTGGCGGAAATCCATTTTTCTATTCATAATTTAAAAAGTCTTGTTACCTGATCTGACTCTTCCTCCACATCTGGGCCGCGCAAGACCGGAACCCACGCCAGGATGTTCCCATCTTTACCTGCGCTGTACAACTCCTATATGATAGGAAAAGACACCAAATGAGTGAGTGACTTTTGTTGTGATATGGACACAAAAAAATGTACGAAATCTAAAGTGCAATTTTTTGAAGAAAACATTCCTTGCTGTATATATCATGATTTTCTTTTTTTGTTTGTAATTTTATTCTCAGTCATGTATTCATTTTCTAAATTTAAAACAAAAAAATGACAAGAATATATCAAATGTAAACTTACCATTATGTAGTGAATTTTTTAAATAAAAATTGGAACGAGGCAATTGAAAAGTATTAAATAAATATGACTTCTTTGTTGTTTTTGTTTTCAGAAAATAATGACGTGTGAAGTGATACTTGGTAATTGAACCCAAACAAAGTTACAAAGAATGAAAATGGTTTAAAAAAAATGAAAAAGACCTCCAGGTAGTCGTATATTTTTATGGAAAAAAAAAAAAACACCATGCATTCTGGACGTCATTATTTTATTTTGGTGTAGTTTCCTCATCTTCATTTCGTGGGAGGATTTTTGGATGAATACCTGACCATCATTTTAAAAACAAAACAAATCCAGGTAGACATAGTGGGAGTAAGAAGCAAAGGGATCATGGACACCACAGATCGCCATTTCAGCAGGGGTGGCTTATTTCCCGCGAATCACAAGTGACAAGCGGCTTGACTGCATTCTCATCGCAAAGTACAAACAAAACACTTGCATGACACAATGCACCGGGGGTGGTGTGGGATGTTCATCCTTGACTTGTGCAATGCGTTCTCTTCTCTCACACGTACGCTCAAACGTCAATCAGGAGCAATCGTGGATGAGACAATATTACTCAATCTGGCGCGTCTCACCTGGTGATCCGGGTGGAACTCGCAGCAGTCCACGTTGTTGTAGTGACCACGCAGCATGGTGACCAGCTCGCCCGTGTGGAGGCCGTACACGGCCACTGAGCTACCGCATGGCACGAACACAAATTCCGGACTGCAGCCCTGCGAGACCGTGAACTGACGCCTCTTGCGGCTCTCGTTGCTCACCTTCCCATAGTTCACCTGAGGGGGAAACGGTGAAGACTACGTTTATACTAAAACCTGATAGAAGACTAGGGGCGAAAAAACAAGCAATTGTGACACGAGTTTTTTTTTTCCATTGATTAATCAAACAATGAGCAGCGTTGAAGGTATAGGTTCATTTTCGGATTTGGTTTGTGCCTGTCAAGACTACATTTTACACTAGTTGGTATATCCTTAAGGGCGGCCGGTGGTGGACTGGTTAGCGCGTCAGTCTCACAGTGCAGAGGTGCGGGGTTCGATACCTGCTCCGGCCTTTCTGTGTGGAGTTTGCATGTTCTCCCCGTGCCTGTGTGGGCTTTCTTTGGGTACTCCGGTTGCCTCTCACATTTCAAAAACGTGTGTGACAAGCTCATGGAACACTCGAAATTGTCCCTGAGGTGTGAGCGCGTGCGTGGATGGCTGTTCATCTCTGTGTGCCCTGCGATTGGCTGGCAACCGGTTCAGGGTGTAACCCGCCAACTTCCTGAAGATCCCCCCCCCACGACCCTTGTGAGGACAAGCGGATCGCAAAATGGATGGATGGATGGTATATCCTTAGAATGGGCAATGGGGGGGCGGCCACAATTTTTCATCAGTTACTCGGGGACCACAAAGGACTGCACACTTCCTGACCAGATGACTGACCGGATGAAATACGTGCATTGCTCATCCCTGGTATAACCAATACAAAAAACAGGAAATAAATATGACTTCTTTGTTGTTTTTGTTTTCAGAAAATAATGACGTGTGAAGTGATACTTGGTAATTGAACCCAAACAAAGTTACAAAGAATGAAAATGGTTTAAAAAAAATGAAAAAGACCTCCAGGTAGTCGTATATTTTTATGGAAAAAAAAAAAAAACACCATGCATTCTGGACGTCATTATTTTATTTTGGTGTAGTTTCCTCATCTTCATTTCGTGGGAGGATTTTTGGATGAATACCTGACCATCATTTTAAAAACAAAACAAATCCAGGTAGACATAGTGGGAGTAAGAAGCAAAGGGATCCATGGACACCACAGATCGCCATTTCAGCAGGGGTGGCTTATTTCCCGCGAATCACAAGTGACAAGCGGCTTGACTGCATTCTCATCGCAAAGTACAAACAAAACACTTGCATGACACAATGCACCGGGGGTGGTGTGGGATGTTCATCCTTGACTTGTGCAATGCGTTCTCTTCTCTCACACGTACGCTCAAACGTCAATCAGGAGCAATCGTGGATGAGACAATATTACTCAATCTGGCGCGTCTCACCTGGTGATCCGGGTGGAACTCGCAGCAGTCCACGTTGTTGTAGTGACCACGCAGCATGGTGACCAGCTCGCCCGTGTGGAGGCCGTACACGGCCACTGAGCTACCGCATGGCACGAACACAAATTCCGGACTGCAGCCCTGCGAGACCGTGAACTGACGCCTCTTGCGGCTCTCGTTGCTCACCTTCCCATAGTTCACCTGAGGGGGAAACGGTGAAGACTACGTTTATACTAAAACCTGATAGAAGACTAGGGGCGAAAAAACAAGCAATTGTGACACGAGTTTTTTTTTTCCATTGATTAATCAAACAATGAGTAGCGTTGAAGGTATAGGTTCATTTTCGGATTTGGTTTGTGCCTGTCAAGACTACATTTTACACTAGTTGGTATATCCTTAAGGGCGGCCGGTGGTGGACTGGTTAGCGCGTCAGTCTCACAGTGCAGAGGTGCGGGGTTCGATACCTGCTCCGGCCTTTCTGTGTGGAGTTTGCATGTTCTCCCCGTGCCTGTGTGGGCTTTCTTTGGGTACTCCGGTTGCCTCTCACATTTCAAAAACGTGTGTGACAAGCTCATGGAACACTCGAAATTGTCCCTGAGGTGTGAGCGCGTGCGTGGATGGCTGTTCATCTCTGTGTGCCCTGCGATTGGCTGGCAACCGGTTCAGGGTGTAACCCGCCTACTTCCTGAAGATCCCCCCCCCACGACCCTTGTGAGGACAAGCGGATCGCAAAATGGATGGATGGATGGTATATCCTTAGAATGGGCAATGGGGGGGCGGCCACAATTTTTCATCAGTTACTCGGGGACCACAAAGGACTGCACACTTCCTGACCAGATGACTGACCGGATGAAATACGTGCATTGCTCATCCCTGGTATAACCAATACAAAAAACAGGCTGATGTCTCCATTGTTGATTAAAAACAAACACGTCTCTGCATAATCAATTAAGAGGCCGAGCCCAAAAAACAGCCATCGCTACTAAAATGGGATGTTTGTGAAATGCGCTAAGTAGTTCTTCTTCAACTGTGCCGGGCCAATTTCCACAGCTCAACCTATGAGCCAGCTCAGGTCTGTTGCTGTGTGTTCCCACGAGGAAAGATTCTCTACTCCTTAGCAACTGCTGCTCAGTTCAGTCAAGATGGAAATTCGAAGGGGAATGCATTAAGAGCTCAGGGCAATGTCACAGTTTCCCCAGGCTTTAGTTTAGACGATGATGTCATGATGCCACCAGGTAAATAAGTCAACAACAGGTTATGCAAAACACACGCCACAGTCCTCAGTAACATACCAGGGTGTTTTCCCCTGTGGCGCTGTTCCACAATCGCATGCGGTCATCGGTCCCAGACGTGATGAGGTAAAGGCCATCGCTTGTGAAGCACAAGCCGTTCACTCTGCCGTTGTGGGCCGTGTTTACTGGGTAGTGACAAGAAACAATTATCCAGGCCATAACAATCCAGTTTCAATCAAGGCAAATGGATCCGTTTTTTTTTCTTCTTGTTTTCAATATTGAAGTGTAGGGTACAAAAGAATGTCAATAAAGAAGATGTCAAGTGTACCTGCCTCAGAAGCAGCTTTTGACTTGTCACTGTTGTGCTGGTCCAGCGTCAAGAGGCAACCTGACGCCCGACGCACGTCCCACACTCTCACTTTGCTGTCAGCACTTGGGGAGACAAATCACCACTGCTTGTTTTATTCCATAACAGCTATTTCACAAGATAAATACAATGGTACTTTTAACTTCTGAGTTTAATTTTGTCCCATGACCAAGCTCGGAACTCAATTTACTCGCAAACCAATTTTCTCTGTTGAAATGCCACTCATACCTCCAGCCTCCCCCCAAAAAACAAATTTAGCATCGTATAGTTGCCATCGTACAGTTTGAGCCCGTAATGAATGAATGATGACTTTACAATTTTTTCCTATGGGGGACAAAAATGTTAAATAAGATAAGTTAAATACAGTATTACAAACAGCTCTCAGTGCAACTGCACGCCACTAAAAACGCACTCACAAGAATAAACATTTGTTAAAACCCATGCGCCTTTTACACTGTCAATCACAAGTGAACATAATTCTGTTTGTAAAGGAGAAATTGGGCAAGCGTACCGATTGTTGACTTTATTTGTTACTTCACTGCGTGTGGGGATTCAACTCGCAGCCAAATTAAATATCACAAAGGCGTCACCGCGTGCCTCTTCTGTGCCAGTTGTTTTCAAAATCACTTACAGTCCAAAGGGAGAGCAGTGCATGGGTCCCGCTGGATTAATTAGCAGGTCTAATGAAGCATAAAACAGGTGGGGGGCCGCATCTACCATATGTTTTAGTGACACGTCTACTGGTAGTGCTCGGGATGTGCCGCCATCATCTTTGACTCCAGGCCGCCATGTGGCCAGATGGCCGGGGAGGGGAATGACAAGAAGAGCCGGCGGAATGATCCGGTGCCTGTTATTTCTCTCTTTGATGGGTCTCTGTGGGAGAATTAGACTCTCCGGATGCTTCCTAAGGTACACCGGCACAATATAACAAGACCCGGTACAAGAGCAGTCTCAATGATCTGATTTTCATGCGTAGTTTTGATATCGAATGCTCGCGTAAATGCTCCATAGCGGTATTCACTCGACCTGACGCCAAGCTTCAATTCTCGGTGCGTGTCGTACTCCATGATGTTGTAAAAAGTAACTTGTCAAAGTAATACTAGTTTAGATGTAATATATTTGTATATAAAGAGCTCGTGGCGGATGGGGCTCGAGTGCAATGGTTGCCTGAGTGGAAATGAGACAAGAGGTGTGCTTGTTGCATTGCCAACAGAGTGAAAAACAGCAAACGCTCCTCTGGGGGGAAAACGTGACAAACAAAACCAAACGAGGAGACAATTTCTCTGAGGTGGGCTGGCACCGTTTGTGCTGATAATTATTGCAGTCTACAGTGCTCCCTGCGGTTTGACGTTCCCTGGTACTCTCAGAAGTTGAGGAAATCCTCAAGGCCCCTCGTTTATTGAGACACGGTCATTGAACAATGGGTGTATTATTGCGGTCTTATTTTATAGTGGCGGAAGTCGCAGAGTGATGTTCTTGTGAAGATGGATGTCTTACTTAGCAACGTGGTAAATGTGAGAAACTGATTAAAATTGATCAAGACTACCTTCGTAAAGACAGAAATTTGCTCACAGCTTTGAGATGTGATTTGAAGTACCAGTAGATTGTAAATGGTGCCTACCTGGCGGTGGCTAGAATATGTTCGTATCTGGGTGACCATCGCACAGACAAGACCTCCGCTCGGTGACCTGAGATGGGAATAATGTTAATTTTTATCACCTGCATGTGTATAGCATTAGAATACTTATTAATTGAAAGATCATGGATTTTTTTTTTCTATTTTTAGTTGTTCAATTCAAAATGTGAAAACATTAGATAGATAACACTACTCAGAATCAAATGGGGTTATGTCATCATTTTGAAACATTATTGTAGTTTCCAGGTAACAACCCCCCGCCACCCTCCCAAAAAAAACCAACAACACAAATTCAATCTTAAATCAATCATCAATCTTAAATGCTTCAGATCATCCAACCAATTTTCAATATCTCCCAAAGACAACCAAATTAAATATGAACTGCACTTTCTCAACCATTCACTGGCCAGATGCATACTTATTATACTTACAACTAGGTAGGTGTAATAAGTATGCAGCAATATGAGAAGTCGGGAAGGGTGCAAGTAATTTTTCACAGCACTGTACATTATAGGAGTGTGTTTGTGGTCCAGAACACTAACCCTGCAAGACTTGGATCTTTGAACCGGAATTCAGGTCACATAGCTGTACTTTAGGATCTTTGGTGCCAACTAAAATAAGATAAAGACAAACACAAAGTACAATAAAAAAAAAAACATTCAGACAAGACAAAAAGATGGTTAGGCAGAGTTCTACAAGGGAAGGGTGGAGGAGAAAAGCTCCGAAACTGGACTCCCAGGTTCTCAGAAACAAGGTGTGGCAAATCACAATACTGATAACAACAGCTAAGAAGACGAGTGCAAGAAATGCACTCGACAAGCGAGTTATTGCACATTACAGCATGTGAAATTCTGCTAAAATACAAAGATATCAAATTAAAACTGCTGACTGGCTTTTTGGAGGGGGCTGATTCAAAGGTGACTTGTTCTAGATCAACAAACAGGCGCCACACAGAGAAAGTTTTCTTTTTTTTCTTTTTCTTTCCCTCGGAAGCACCTGTGTGACTACAACAGCTGGTATGGGTAACCTGTTGTTCCTGCTCGGTGATGTGGTGGTGCAACACATACACCTCTCACATCACACATCTCTCTGCACTCAAAGTCTGGTCTATAGGCATGTGATCTGAGATAAAATGAGGAAAAGTGAAAGGGTGGAGATCGGTGTCTGCAGATGGTGGGGGATATACAACTCGACATTCCTTTTGAAAAGTATCTGCTCATTCTGCGAAGCTTTTATCAGCAATTGCATGGCGAGCGAATGCATACCTGCGATGAGACTGTGCTTCCTGGCGATGGGCGACAGGTGGTGGCTGTAGACGGTGTCCTCAAACTCAAACACTTCAGCAGGCTAGGGTAAACCAAGACAAAATGGGTGTTAAAAAAAAAAAAAACACGCTTAGGCTAAACTCATACAGTTTCGCTACTACTGTAATTGCTATATTTAAAATTAAAGATGACTTCCTGTGCCACAAATATGACAAGTATGTTGGAACTCATAGTAATATCCCATTTCTTCCAGCTAGCTCACCTACTTTTAATTTCAGATCGTCACATTGATGTGTCAGATGTCAGACTGGTTCATGATACAAGACATAATTACAATGTTGCCGACACACACACACTTTGTTTTAAATTAAATTCCATTCTGAAAGTCATTGAGTTGTTACATTGGGTTTTTGGGCCTACTGCCTGCCTCACAGTTCTGAGGTCGAATCTCAGCTCCTGTGTGGAATTTGGATGTTCCATCTGTGGTTGTCTGGGTTTCAATGGCTATTCCGGCATCCTCCCCCAATCCAAGAACTAAACTGTCCATAAGTGTGAATGTGAGCACGAGAGTGAATGCCTCATATGTCTATATGTGCATATAGACATATGAGGCATTCACTCTCGTGCTCACATTCACACTTATGGACAGTTTAGTTGGCTGGTAACCAGTTCAGGGTATACCCCATCTCTCGCCCAAAGTCAGGTGGGATAGGCTACAGCTCACCTGTGACTCTAATGAAGACAAGTAGTAAATTGATGGATCAAGTATCAAGTATCAAGTCAAGTATCAAGTACAACTTTATTGTCAAATGTACAGCACAGATGAAATTTCCTCCCTCTTAAACAGACAACAAGAGGAGCCGCTGCGGGTGCCCGCGCCGCCATCAAAAGAACACTTAACATAAAATGACAAAATTATACAACACAACACATAAAACAGACAGTCGTGCCATCTTAACCACTTTTCCTCCATTCACTTTGTTGTTTGAAACAATAATAGATGATAGAGGAGCGAATCAAAGTGTCCTTTTCACCAGTGGCTCAAAGACGTCATGCTGAAATGTGCACACGTCTGCTACAAGCTAAGCTTGAAAGCAACAAGAAGTTGTAGCATCCATTAACGAAAAAGAGATTAGCTCTCTTCTCCTGTCCCATGTAAATCTGCTTCAATTCCAAGCCGCGGCTCCCAGTTTAGGGCAACCGATTATTACACAGCTTCAGCAATAACTCACTGTGTCACATGTGTACAGCATTAAGCTGGTGTCGAAGTGACGTATGTTACCTTAAGAGTCTCCGTGTCCCACACCTTCATCGTCTTGTCAAAGGAACTGGATACAAACATGCCAGTGTCATAAGGATACCACTGGACCGTTTCTACGCTGAATTTGTGGGCATACTTGCTGGATCTGCATTTAATGACATGGAAAAATTGCTCATTTTACGAATAATTTGGGATTTAACTGTCAGAGAAGTTAAATGAAGAAGTGAAGGCTCACCTGCCGATGGTGGAGACTGCCTTGCAGGTGTACTGCGGTTTCCCACTGAAGTTCTCCAGGTCATAGATGACAATCACTCCATCGGCACCTCCAGACAACATGCTAAACAACGCACACGTAAGACCACTGTCAATTTGAATCAAATATCATTCAAATAGATTGTACAGTGAACCGCTGTCCAATTGAGAATCATCTTAAGCAAATTCATCAGGTCACATTTTATCCCCTGGAAGTTAATTAACAATATTTGCTGAAAGTATGTAAAAAAACACGAATTGGTGAGTTTTTCAGTCAATAAACGGGGATAGATTCCACTGGGGGAAAACGAGAACTGTGACTCTGCAGAGGATTGCTCCAGTTCATCGGAAAGAAAGGTGAACATGTGACTCACTATTTGCCTTCAATTACTTCAATATCAACAGTATTGACACCATTGGCGTGGATTCTGTCCATATCTCTGTCTGCATTCAACTGTAGGCTCAGTACCCTTTTAAGATGCATAAAGAGGGAGAATAACACCGTTAGTCAATAAAAGCGAACGATAGTTCTTGAAGTAGCATAGATCTAGTAATATGGCATGTATTACCTTCTCGTCGCCTCCACGCGTCTGAGTCGCAGAGGGTCATCCAGACCGGCCCTCCTCGCTGCCAAGTAACCCAACATTGTTTCAAAATAATATAATAGGGGGTAATATTTGTGAATATACAAGATTTATCCGACGCCAACAAAAGAGCTGGCATGCTATCGGTAGTAATGTAGGGATTTTCTACAATTACATTCCGCACATTATAGCTCATCGTACACATATACAACAATAAAATCTACGATAGAATATATCGTGCGTTCTTAATAAAGCGGATTGCTTTTAATTTCTTTTCCAGGACAATACATGACGCCATCTTCAAAAGATAGGAACACTTCCGGTAACAAATGAGCTGATTGGTTCAGCAAATCCGATTTGTGACCAATCGGAATGGGTGTTGTTCAGTATTTGCCCGCCTCTGCTGCAAATTCGGTTTGTCGAAGGGACGAGTTGAAGACAGGTGGCCAAACATTTCGTGGCAAACCGCCATTAAACTCTCGAAGAAGAAAAAGAAGAAGAAAAAGAAGACGGTAGAAGAAGACAATTGACCAATCAGAATGCCGTTTATTTCCCCGCCTACCGGAAGCCTTGCATAAACCACCCGAGTTAAGTGCAAACAGATAAGTGTTCGCAGAAGACAGCAAATCATTTTCTTTTACTTATAAATATGAATAAAATGATTGGCGCTTTGCGGAGGACGTTCGGCGTGGTGCGAGAGCATGTCGGTACGGACCATCTGGGCAATAAATATTACATTGTCCCCGAACAGAAGACATGGACAGGTAAAGTGTGCAAAATTTAGCTAATCTCAATGCTATTTAGTCAAACAACTCCCTAATGAACGCTTTTAAGCCGTGTGGGTTTGTACAGATTTTACTTATTGCTGTCCCTTCCCCCTCTACGATACGATGTTAGATCTGTTATGGATGACCTCAGTTGATTATGGATGATCTTAGCTGCGTTGCTCCGAATGATTTTATATATCTGTTTACCGTAGTCATATTGACATTCGTCGTGGCCATTTGTCATCTGTGGATTTTTGCAATTATAACTTTCAAAAAAGTGTGCTTAGTTTTAAGAAGCCCTTCCACCTCTGTAGTACAGTACCCCAGACTTACTGCTAGATGGGGTACGAGGCTCAAAAACAGTATTTATCTGCTGGTTTCAGTCATGTGCAGGTACAGTATTAGTTATCCGGTACAACTCATTCTTAAAATTAAAAACAAAAAATAAATAAATAAAAAGAAAACCAACAACACTTCGGAGACAAAATATTCCCATGTCAGGGGCCCATATAATTAGCCACATAACCAATAACAAAATCATGAACCCTTTTCACATTGAATGTAAAGCTCTGTTCCCTCCCGCCTCCTTTTGGAGTGTTATTTTCCATACAAAAGGCAGCAATGCGCGTAGTGGGGGCCTTAAATCAACCTGGTGGATTATTTATTGATCAGACAAGGACACGTGGAACACATTATTCTGGATATTCAGGTCTTCAATATCAGCGATAAATTAAGTGGATCACAACTGTTCCAAATCAGATCTTCCAACCAGATGCATCGATCAAAGCAGCTGTAAAAATATAAATAAATAAAATTAAAGTAAATTCATCTACTTTTTTTTTTTTTTTTTTTTTTTTTTTTTGGAGCATTTTTAGATGGTATCATAAGCTGGCACTCCTGTTTATCTCCGTCGCTGTTCAGTGTAAAATTGCACCGACACACAACAGTACTACAAAGCCCACTCATTAATTTGACCTTTGTAGGTGGTGTCAGAATCTTGTTCTGTGCTGCCCGTAGAAGCTGCCATGTTTCCCTTTTTTTCCCACTCTCTCTGTTCCAGTGACGTACGTTGAGGTATATCACTGGTGAGGCATTTGACTCCTCTGAGTTGGATATGAAAATATGAACCCAAAATAGAAGACTAGTTTCAATTCAATTTTGGCCTGATTTGAAATACTTGTCTTCAAAGTTTTTCATTGTGCTTCAATAAATTCCACACCGTTCAACAATATGATGGCAAGAAAACCAAACGAATATTTAATGTAAGGTCAAGTTCATTGTTGTTGCTGAGTTGATTTTTGCCTTTTTTTTTTTTAAATCATTTTGGATTGGATTGGATACAACTTTTTTGTTTTTAGTTTAGTTATTTAGTCGTACCTTTAGATTTAATGTTATAAAAGCCTCGAATGTTAAGTTACCCACATGTCTGGTATCATAATTACATATCTGAGGTTTCCAACAACCCAATCCGTGCCAAAATCGGTGAAAAAAATTCAATGAGTTGTCACGATTTTATTGGAGCCAATCACAATTCCAAGTGAATGGAAGAGAGGGACTCCTGGTTAAAGATGGCTCCTCAGTCTGCATGTCCTCAACCAGCTGAGGCTTCCTCTCAGTGGTTATGTATGTCAGTGGGAAGAGCGCCATGCTTTTTCTACGCATTGCGCCAGCGGAGCTCAGCACTGCTAACTGTTGGCAGCGACAAGGTACGTTCTTGGCGCCGTCGTGCGTTTTCAGTCGCTTTGCTGGCCAATCAGAAAGACTAAATATGTCACTCATTTTCATTAAATATATCAGACAGATTGTTGAATGCCAGTGTGTGCAGCACATGTGTGATAAAACGTGTGTATTGAAGATATCAAGACAAACCACAATGTCTCTTGTGTGGGGGCACGTGCCAACTGCTTCTGTTACCACTGAAAATGCAATGCTGCCATTCCCTTCTCGCCCATGTTATTTTATGAATTTTAATTATGAAATCAATGACATTATTGGGTTGAAAAATCAAATCAATGTAAAGCACAGACCAGATAACTAAAATGGAAAATAATTGAATGTAATCCTGATTAGTTTTTTTTTGTTTTTGTTTTTTTAACTCTTTTTATAGGGGGCGGGGGCTTTGCATCACCTGCCTGCCCTGACTGCACGTCACTGCTCTGTTCTGTATCAAGTTGACCGGGAAACTTTTACTCCTGAGTTTTTCCGCCTTGTTTCACTTTCTCAGTTTTGTATCAACACTGTATGGTGGGGTCCAATCAGTCACTTTTCGCTTTTCCAGGTCGTATTAGACTCCTGCTCTCGGCTGCCTTTATCAACTGGCACTTTTTCCGCCTTCTTCTTTGTTCTAGATGTACATATCAATACCGACACGGAATCGAGGGTGCAAAGTCAAGTTGGCGATTTTCTGCCTTTGAGAGTACGATCACAAGCCCTTTTTTTTGGAGGGGGGGTAGTATCCAAAGGCCTTTTTACATACATGGTCTCCAATAGCCCTACTTTCCAAGGTTCCGCGTGCTTTTCTAGTTTACTGTCTGAATAAGTGCCTCTGACAACAAATTATGCAATGAAGTCGACCTAGCAATTTTCCACCTTTGGAGGTGTTACCAGACAAGTAACAAGAGTTTGGATGATGTCTGTGATTATGCAATTCCGGGACTGCGGTGTGCAGTTTAACACCCGACCCTCACTTCAACAGCCCCGTTGCACCAAAGTCATCTTCAGACAATGTGGAGCACATTGTAATTAAATAGATGATAGACTTTCAGTAATAATTAACTGTTTGTGTGAAGTTATGTCTGAGTCTGGGGACAGAGAGGCCAGCCTCCAGCAGGCTTGCACGCATGGTTTCATTCTGACTGAACTTGACTTTGTGCTTCACCTTTTTTCTTTGCAGTTTGATGGGGAAACTTGCGCTCACCTCATATTTATAATTCATTACAAGGCTGCGGGCTGCCAGACTATTCAAATGAGACATCACACGAGCCCATTTCCCCATCACGCTACAGGCCACCGTCTGACTGGCCAATCTCGATGACTGACACCGCCGGCCCGGCGAAGCAAACAGATCGCCGGACGCCAGGCGCACACACGGACGCGAGCGCACCAATGCATTGCTAAAAACCGTAATATATGCCGCTCGTATTTTTGTCATCCCATTTTTCTTGCCACTCTGTCCGGGGCAAGCTGGTGGAAATAAAAGCAGATGCATTATTCAGTCCATATGTCTTGCTAAAGCGAGCTCTTTTTGATCTTAAACTGATAGGCCAAGCGTGGGCTCGGGGCCTTGAGGCTTGGGCCGCGGGGCTTTTTTTTTTTTTTCCCTCTGCCACATACCAGCGGTCGGTTCAGAGAGGGTGAGCGAGAGCTCTCTCCGCTCTACCTACTTCTTTCTATTCATTTGTTCATCCCCCAGTGCTTGTGGTTCATCCTCCTACCTTTATCCATGCTTTGCTGCTCCCATTTTCTACCTCTCTCGGACTGTTAACTTTGGAAAACTGGGGCGCAAGCAATCTTGCGTGTGGTAAACTATGTATGAAGACTTTAATAGTTGTTCCGAGAGGGGACTAAAAGGACGGCGCCGCCTTGTTTATCCCGCAGCCGAGTGCAAAAAGTGTGAGGTTATGTTTTGATCTTGTATATAGGATATTTATTAAGCAGAACTACCGGTGCCTCAAAACTGTAACCTGTGTTACGGACAAATTGACAGGAA
The DNA here is from genome assembly GCF_001891065.2 of Hippocampus comes. NCBI lineage: Eukaryota > Metazoa > Chordata > Actinopteri > Syngnathiformes > Syngnathidae > Hippocampus > Hippocampus comes. Next base: position 407,921 of record NW_017805532.1, on the reverse strand, counting down.
GAGTCATAGTATAGCGTCGAGAGCGAAGGCAAAGCAACAGGGGATGCTAACATTAGCATGTGTTTGTTATTTCTTTGCCTGTCTGCTGGAATGACGTCAAGTTACCATGACCCCTTGCCTTTCTATTTGTTCCAGTTATCCAAGTGTCAGCAAAGCCATCCAAGCATTTAAATCTAAATTTAGAGAGCCATTTGTAGTTTTACAGCGCAAACAGGTCCGTGTGTACATCGACTTACACGGCGTTACTGTGGTTGTGAATAGACCACAAATTAACCACAACTGTCACCAAGTGCCCGACATAAATCGTTAATACATAGAATACAACACCTTTATTGTCAGTTTGCAAAATTGAGGTTACGAAAACACAGAAGTTAGCCATTAGTAGATTAATAATAATATAGGCATATACTACAACCTAGGATTCAGGACGTTGATGTCACTGTTGCAATGGCGAGACAGATTCTCAATCCCTGTGATCAAGCTTTCATGAAAGGAGAGCGGCAGACGGCGGCGTCTCGCTCGCTGGGTGCCGAGCTGGGACACAGGGAGAAAAAAGAAACGGAGCTTGAACCTTCGCCCCTTCTTTGTTGCATGGTGAAATCGTCTCGGCGAATGTCGAAACCGTCCATCCCCTTTGTTGTAGCGGCTCGCTGGTAAATGTGTTCTTAGAACAAGTTGTGTCGGTTCATTGAACGTAACAGCCAGGTCATCACAGAGTTGGCTCGAGGGGCTCTCCCTTCGTCTTTAAAAAGTCCGAACTGAATGTCATTTCCACCTTGAGAAGCACCCGCACCAAACGATGTCACACATTCAGGTTATTTTTCCTGCAGATGGCGTCACAGTAGCTTGAAACAAGCGAGAACTGGAAGCTTATAACCTTGCCGTGCATACGGTCCATAGTGGTGCACACCACAAACACCTGCGGGACCGACAGTGACTTGACACATTCTGATTTTTCACTCCAAATAGTCCGTTGAACATGTTGCGGCTCATCGAACCTTGGACATTGTCTGCTCTTCGACTTTTGTTTGTGATTATGTCCGGCCTCGGTTCCACCCTGGTGCGAGGCCTCTTTATTTTCCTCCACTTAGTCCATCTTCGCTTTGGCCCGCGTTCTCCTTCTGTTGCTGCCGCTCGACTTTTCAGCCCCCCCCTTTGAAGTCTTGCCAGCCAAGATTGCAATTCAGTACAGAAGAGTAGTTCAGCATTGTGGAGTGGTTTGGGCTCAGCAGTGGACACCGCCCCCCCCCCCCCTCCTTCCTTCCAGTGCCTCACATCAAAACGAACAGGCCTCAGTGTGAAGTGCGTGCCTGGAGAGGGAGCAAGCATAGATCCCCACTGCCGGTCCACGGTGCCCCCGCTGATGGTTGTCTATGGCCACTGGCTGTCCATCCACTGGTCTTCCCGAGCCTTGTTGTTGGCTCCATCCACATGAATATGGAATCAATATTCATTCCACTCCCTCTCCTGCTTTTGTGCGCTCCCCAGGCCCGGCCGGCTCTGCCTTACACTGCACGGGGCGCCGTGTCATGCTAACCAGATGAAAGCCGAAGACGAACGAGCCCCTCGTTCGGCGGCACGCCTGCAGCTCCCGACGCCTGCCGTTGCCTCCTTTTTATTTCGGAAGAAAAGAGGCGCGCTGACATTATCGGCCGCTGCAGGCGCATTTGAAAATAATTGCCTGTATGATTGCTATTTTTCTTACCTCTTTGAGGAGGTGTAGCCTTTTGTCTCTGGGAATCAATGGCTGCTCAATACCGGACAGAGAGGAAAGGCAGTTTCCTTTCATGTCTGCCTGAAAAGGGGAGTATTTTTAGCCCTATTCATTTTTAGCAGCGTCTGCCATGCAGTTTTAATCTATCGCTCCTCTCTCCCTGTGTGCGGAGAATGGAAGGGATTCAGAGGTTCCTCAGAGGTGCGCCACGCTGCGTCAGAGAAAAGGCGCACCATCACTATCCCTCTGCCTTTTGTCTATTATTTATTTGATCAGCTAGCTCCCTCCTATGAAGTCCAAACTGAGAAGGCCTGCACTCGGCTATTTCAGGATAGCCGACTCCCGGGACTGCGAGGGAGGCGTGTGTGTGTGCGCGTTTGTATCGGCTTTGTGTTTAAAAGGAATCAGCGATTGTGTGTATTTTTTTCCCCCCACCCCGCTTCATGCCCTAACACACTTAACACAACAACAGATGGCCGCGTGTCATCAGAGCGTTGATTCAAGCCGCTTATTTTCATGGAAAGAGTCGCAGCCGAGGGAGACGCCGGTCCAAATGGTTGTTTGTTTTGCCACAAGTCGTCCCCCGGGTGTCATGAAGGAAGGTCTACCCTACAGTAGGACATCAAGGTGCCGGTTGCCGCGCATTGGCGATGTCCAGACCGGCTACAGTAAATCACGCTAATTGATCAGCAGCTTTGCGGTGCACAAGGTTTAAATGAAGGTTGTTTAATCGTTATCGGGACGCGCGGGCGTTTGGCTGATCTTGCACTGGTGCCGGTTGCCAAGTGTAGGCACGTGTGCGTATGTGTGAGATGGAGCATCATGAAGTGGCTTAACTACTAAATTAAAAAGGCATTTGGAAAGATGGATGCTGACGCTGAGATAAAAGGAGACCGATTCCGGTGGGAGCGCATCACAAGTAGGGCGAAGCCGCCAATGTCACCACGGTTCAAACTTCCAGTCTTTGTCTTGAACGTGAGTACGTGTTCGCTCGTCACTTTATTAGATACGCCTGCATACTTTAGGAGGGCACAGTACACCAATACATATAATACGGCCTAATTTTAGACCAATTCAGCGAAGACCTCATAATTGGATGTCTCTGAAAAATTATCCTCAGTGATTATGCTGTGGTGAACGGTGTGTTGAGTGTTTGTATTTATTTATTTTATTTGCCGTGAGCTGAATATCCAGAATTTTTGACCAGTTCAACATTTACAATCGCAAATATTTAAAGTGTGCAGTCAACATGGAGTCGGGTTGCCCTCTACACTCTTATATTGCGGTGAACCAGAACAAGAGCTAATTAGGAAGTGACCTGAAGCTTGCGTTGTTGCCGGACACGACCATAGGAGCAATTTGTTGTGTTTGTATAATGTGCCTCTTAAGCATTTGCGACAGAGTTTGCAACCGAATAGTAAACCAGTTGTCCGTGCCTCATCTTCTTCTACTGCTACTACTCCTTTGTTGGACTGTATGTTTCAGGAGTTGAGATGCCGTGTGGCACCATACTGCCATCCACAGGTCAGTCTCTGTACTACGGCAGGCATCAAGTTGCAGGGGGGACACTCGTAATTGTCCATTCTTCTGTCCGTTTAGCGTAAGTTATTAAAGGTCAAACTTAAAGCCAAAAAAAATCTCAACAACTTAATGCGCTACAGAAAAAAAAGTAGTTTTTTTTTTTTTTTTTCCAAAATTGGCGCCTTACTGTCTCGACTTGATTGTTTCTCCAATGTCATAGTGGCGGTCCCAAGAGGTGGATTAACTCAGTCCCCACTGAAGGCCCAGGGACCAAATGTGAGGTCCACCTTTGCTCAATGACTATTTTTCCACCAGTTTCAATCAAAATACAACAATTATTACAATGAGGCAAGGCTGCAAATGAATTGAACTGCTTTCTGCAAAGATGCGATTCACCAACCGCGGCGCTCCCATCTCAGATGGCCCGGCAAGATGTTGCGCCACCCGAGGGGGCTTCCTGTCACGAAAGGTCCCGACTGGCACACAAGCCGACAGCCCTTCGCCGCTTATTCTGAATATTTTAATGAAGCAGACAGGCATAGAGGAATAGGGAGTGATAAGGCCCTCTGTGCAGGAAGGAGAATGTAAAAAAAAAAAAAAGTGAGTGACAAAGAACAAGGGAGATGCTGACATCCAGGGTGAAATTACAGAGCGGATGGCATGGAGGGGAAGAATGGTGAGAGTGAAAGTGAAAGGAGGCTTTTTTGACAGAAAGAGGGTGAAATGAGTGGGTGGAACGGGCCGACGGGAGAAGGTGGAGGCAGGTTAATGGAGGCGGGGGGTCTGGAGGTGCAACGGAAAGAGAAGAAGGAGGTTGGATGAGCGTGAGGGAGGTGAATGGAAAGGGGCGGACAACTCTGTGTATGGACATCAGACACATAACGTGGGGTGGGGGCGGATTGGTAAGGGTTACACAAAAGGACACTGACTTCCTGACTCGCCGCAATCTTTTTCCCTCCACTGTGGAGAATTCAAGCGAGCAGGGGGTACTGTATCCCTCCTCCCCACAAGCATGCCCGCGTTTAGTTAAAAGTGACACTCGGGGGGAAATCAGCATTCTTTTCTTTTTCACTTCTATATGAATTATTCTGCTTTATGCTGCCGCGACTCGCTCAAGCCTCAGCGGCTTCAGCGGCGGCAGGGACAAACAGAATGAGCGCTGAATTTAAAAGTGCGGAGAGGAAAAAAATATAAAGTACAAGCGGCAGCAGGCCTACTTTACGCCTAAGCTCCTCCTCTCTCCACAGCGGATGCAAAACAACGGCTGGCCTTTTTCCTTCTAAACCTCTCTCTGTGTCACGAGGCTCACAGCTAATAGGTAACCATGGTTACGGGCCTCACACAATCCCTCCCCACCTCCCCAGTTAGATTAGAGATTGGAGGCAAGAGAAGTCGGGGTTGTTACCTGGTTTCCCTGGTATCACTGATGCTTATCGGATCACTCCATCTTCATAAGGCCGCCCATTACCATGCGCCCATTGGTGCCCATTCCTGCGGAATGAAATAACCTCTGCCCAGGCGTACAGATGGGCTTCTTCAAGATGCCTTTTTGTTCCACAACAGTTGGTTTCATACAACCTTCAGTTGCGGCACAGTTCCGTTCGGTTACCCACGGTATGCTTTCAAGTAGGAATGCTTCGATTTTCAGTCTATTTTACAGCTGCAACTGACGATTGTTTTAAGAATGGATTTCTCCATCCATTCATTTTCTTCCTCTTATCAAGGGGGGGTGGGGGGGGCACTGCCCAAGCATAAATTATGATTCGGTTACTGCTTTGGCCTGTAACATGTCAGCAAAAGAGCAATGAAAGACAGCAATGGCGGCACACCACTATTAGAACTCCTTGACTTCTGTTCCATGTATCCATCCAGAGGTGTTCATTCGCACATTATTTTATTGCAAGAGCAGCACTGAGGCGACTTGAGCAAAGCTAAGCCACACTTTTGTTCGGCCTGCGTTACGCCACACGCACACCCGCGCGCTTCTTCATTGTTTCAGACGCTTCTTCTTTGTGTCCGCACCCTCGGCAGACTGGCAGTCAGCGACTCGGCTGTGCTCAAAACATACTTTTGGGGGCTGCGTAGCTTAAAAGCATCTGTGTTATTGAAGGGAGTTGCGATTTAAAAATGTGCTCCTGCTTCCCCGCTCTTTATCCCGCTGCGAGTCAGGTGCATCTCCGGCGAGGCTTTGGTCCACCCGTCGGAGAGAGATGATTTGTTTATCAGTTTCTCTCCAGATGTTTCCAGTCGGGTTGTTTTCCCCTTCGCTGACATCTGCAGGAGTCATCAAAAGAGTGAGTCTAGGGACGCCCGCCACGGCATTGCGGAGGTGAAAAAAAAAAAAAAAAAAGTCTTAGGTCGCCCCCGGCGGGAGTCACTTGGGAGATGATGTGTCAAGTTGGGGGTTGTGTGTATGTGTGCGTGTGAGAGTGTGTGTGTGTGTGTAAGAGACAGTGTGTGAGTTGGCGCAGGTGATAGAGTTTAGCAGGGTGTAATCCAAGGGTTCAAAGAGCAGCCCCCCCCCCTTGGAGCACACACGCGGCGTCTTATTCTAGCGAAGGCGTGCCTGCCACTCGATTGGCACGCCGCGCTGCTGCCACGGCAACCCCCATCTCGCCTCCTTCGCCGCCGCCCCACCCCGAAGTCTCCTCCCTCCCCTCGCTCCCCACCCCCACCTGCGGGCTCGCAGATGAGTTGCACTCAGACAGGTGAGATGGCCCATGAATATTAATGCTGCGGGATTTCATTCCTGCAGCTGCTGGAGCCCCACCCCAACCCCCCACCTCGCCGCCCCCTCTTTCCCTCCCCGACGCAATGCTGCTGTTTGTCCTTCACGGTGAGAGGCAGCGCCCTCGCTCCTGTCCCTCAGGTTAATCTGCCTGTTCACCAGCCTATGCGTGTGCATCTATGTGTGTGCGTGCATATTGGTAAGTAGGTTCCCCCTAGTGAGTGATGAGAAGGCAGAGCTGTCACAAGGGTCCCGCTGAGATCGAGAGCTGCTAACACCCTTCATGCCTCTCTCACCTCACTCTCTTGCTAGGGGGGGGGGTGCTCACCTCTCCCACTTTGACTCGGTGACCAGAAAATGTATAAAGTCAGTCAGTAGAGTTCAAGTTAATCAGGGGTCACTGTAAACTGGAGGTTTTCCTCCCTCTGGGGGGCACCAGAGGACCTCAGGGCAGGCGTAGCATTTTAAGAAAAACAAATATCATCTAAAGGCAAAATGGATGGATTTTTATTTCCTGCAGTGACCGATGAGAACGACCAGAATGCCGAGTGCCAGTCGGCCATTGTACCGCATTGTTGATTGTCCCGTTAACTGCTCTTTGTCATTGCATCGAGCTATTCGGCGAAATGCCTCGGCGCTGTGTGGCTTTGCACTGTTCACATTCAGGCAAACAGTTGCTTGAGTGACCAAAAGAAAAGAATAGGGCATGTAAATGGACCATAAAATTGGAACAATACAGTTGCGTTCTCACCAAGCGAATGAATTTCACGCCGGTGTCGAGCGTTCTTGTCACAAGCACTTCAAAGAACTTTTCCCAACCGGATTTGCAAAAAAAGGTAGGCGTGATAATCAATGAATAACTGTGGCTGTTTTTTACGAAAAACATTTGATTTCAAGTATTTACACATGTCCATAAACGTAATTCTGTTCGGAAATGTTTCAAACTCTATGAGTGCATGGATGGAATCATCTTTCAAGGTTTGCTACTTTACGCTGTCGATATAATGTGCGGTGTGGCCGGCAATGTAACAGAAACTACCTTAGCAATGACAATGTAGGACACCGACACACTATCAATGTGTGCTCTCAGTGCTAGCGTGAATACATGGACCAAGTAGGTAATCCCATCGTACGCAATTTACAGCACGACATAGCATTGAATTGCAAACAATAGCGCTAGACTGATATCCGAAGCCTATATAGTTTACCGTTCTTCCAATCCCGACGGGTCTCATCTCCAATCCGTGTCCGGCCATTCTCCACATCCTGAGCAACGGACTCTTACATGTGTGGTCAAATAAATATCTTGCTAGCAACCTCCTCTTCTTCCAACTCTTCAAACACCCGCAGCCCCTCGGATATGTTTAAAACGTCGCTTTGAGAATCCATTTTTGACTGACTGGCTTTGTACACTTTCCATAATGCCGTGATGGCACACTTGCGGATTTGTCGCTCGTCAGGATCTCACTTTTGGGAAAAAGATTGCTTCGTCGAATTTAAGAAAATGAAATTATTTTGTTTCCGCTTTTATATAATGTATTTTGTTCAATGACTGTAATTGTGACATCAAATATTTAATTTGGGATTTTCTAAAATTACCTCACAGCTAACCTCTTAACTTCACTTTTTGGTCTTGACTCACCAGTTGAGAATCAGTGGCCAAAATACAAACAGATGGAAAACCACACATAAACCGCACTTCATGACCACAAAAATCTTCTCACAATCCACAAAAGTCTTTTCTAGAGTCAGGATTGAACCATCACAGCCACCCGAGAATAAATCATAGTACAGTCGCGTTTTCTTACATCTTTTATGTGAACTTAAAAGTGGCCTGCTCATATACGAATGGACAAAGAAAAACACATATACAATGCTTTTTTTTTTTTACGCTCACATAAACAAGCACTTTCGCATTCACAGAATGGGAGCCGGGGGGGCTCAAGATTTAACGTGGGGCGACCATCAACTACTTGGGTTTGTAGAGGGCACGACAATGTCCTATCCTAATGATGATGAGATGTAATTGTAATGCAATTCACTAATAGAACGATATAATATATAGCAGTCAATATTATATTATTACATTCATCTAATTCTCAATAAAAGCTCTCCATTAGATTGTCGTAAAAGCTTTTCTAATTTAAGTATAAGTACAGGTAATGTTGGGGTTTCATCAACCGGCAACTTAACGTGATTCACATGCAAGCTATTAAAGTCTTAATGGAAATCCACATTGCAACACCGCAACACTTACCCACGGTCTCCTCTTGTCCTTCGGTTTTATGGCCTTCATACCAATTCGGGTGAAGACGGGTCAAAGTCGCCCTATAATGGCTTATGTGCTTTTCAGGCATATAAGCACAGCAGCCAAACAACAACACTCAGCTTTTGTTTGAAGAGGTACAATTATGAACAGTGAGTGTAGCTTGTATTTATTTATTTGTCGGCATAACTTCTCCACTTTAAGGACAGTGAAACTCCTCTACAACGAAATCATGTTTGCAGCAAGAAATTTTTCACAACGGGAGACTTGCATCCATTTCTTGCATAATGTCTTTTACTTTGCTTCCTCCATCTTTCATTTTGATCACTTTTACCACTGTTCAAGCGTCAGAACTCTTCTTTTCTTGACTCCTTGGCATGCAAAGGTCCGTTTTGTAGCCATTTTAGCAATGCAAAGTTCATGCTGTGTCTAACACTAACAGTAACAAATACTTCCTGTACTACTGCGCATGTGTAAACCAGTGTGGTGGTTGCTGTTGCCGTTTCTGGCAGACAAAAACAATTCGTAATATGCAACAGGGGGACATTTCGTTGTAGGGGGAGCAGAAAAATGGGAATGGCTTTCATACATGAAGATTTTTTCACACTAGGGGGTATTTTCGCCCATGTAGGTTTCGTTGTAGAGGAGTTTCACTGTAACAATGCACTGTGAAGTATTTTGCTAGTTTCAACAACTGGTGGCTTCCCTTATCATTTTCAGTGGTGGTTGTGTCACCACGGCCTGAGCGTGTTTTGGTGCCGCTGTCCCAGATGCGAGGTGACCAGCAGAGCACCAGTCGAGCTTCATGTCCCTCCCCGCCTCCAATGTGTATATGTGGTGGGAGGATCAGCTGGGTTTCATAAATATATGTTCACACTGTATATGCTATTCAAATGCGGGGATACATGCCTCGGTGGGCAGAGGGGTTTAGTCATGCTGCAAAAGTAACGAGACAAGAGGAGAGCCATGTCGGAATGGGAGAATGCAACCAAGCCGAGGAAAGCGACATAGATGGGGTACTCGCTTCTCCGTAAGTGAATTAGTTCAGCATTAGTGATAGCGAAACGTGTTTCTTGTGGGGGCTGTGTCATAATTGTACCGTTTCTGTACCGCTGCCACCCACACCCAATGCAAATATGGATGGGGATCTGTTCATAATTAGCATACCTGTTAAATGTATTTGCTCGCCGCGCCTGGAGACCGCAGCCTTTTGTTCGCTGGCGCTTGTTTTTGTTCTGCAATCATGGAGGGTGGGAGGTGGAGGTGTTCTCGGAAACAATTTCTCAGAAGACATCTGACGTTAGCGAGCATGAGGATCCCAGAAGCTATCCTGTTTTGTTTTGTTTTTTTTGTTTTGTTTATTCTTCCCCAGACCTGTGTATCAGGAAGGAGCTGTCGAGGCAACCTTTAGTGACAATCTAGTGGGAAGCAAAGCAGAACCAAAGCAATGCTAGCCTAATTAGCTGACCTGATTACTATATAGGTGAGCACAGAAAGTATCGAGTCAACCCTGGAAGGCATCATTACGGAAGCGGCTTTTGTTCTCTTTCAGCCTAACAGTAAATATGCTAACACAACAACCAAGCCGTACAGTTTGTGTGGATATATAGACATACCATGACGTTTAATCCGGGGTGGAACCCAACAATCAATTAAACTGAGCAATTTGACGTGGTACAATAATGCGTTTGAGCATGAGTCTCATTCTGTCTTTCCATTTTCAATGGACTCGATGCGCGCACCATTTCTACCGTCACGCTCTTTAGGGTAGACGCAGCAAAATTGAGCTTATGAAAACATAGAAGACAAACACTGATAAAATAATCATAATAATAATAGAAAGCAGATACTTCTAACTGCAGAATGAGGATAAATGTTCAGACGGCTTGAGAGGTTCTCGATCCCAGTGACCGTCAACATCAAGGTCCCTTGCCTCCGGCCGCTGCCCAGCTTTCCCTTTGCGGTGTGCCTGGTCGGCACTCAATTTCAAGCCTCACCTCCAGGCCTGGCTCCAGATGGAGGGCCCCGGTGACCAACGTCTGGGCAAGGAAAAAACGTATTCCATGATAAGGTGACAGCTTTTGGAGGAGCATTTCCTTTCATTTCAATAGCAAAAGTTGTAGGACGTGTGCATATGTGGGACCGAAGTGATTTGAGGTACGAGTGTGGTCACAGAACAAATTCAACTCTGAAGTCAAGGTACCACTGCATTATTAGTTTAGCTAGTTCTGAAACTATGTCAAAGGAAAATAGAGGTAGGTTAATATGACGTGGACGCCCCACCGGTTGTCAGTTGGACATTTGCGAAGTCAAGGCAAATAAATGAGTACCAAACACCGCTTGGTGCGAAACACTTTTGTCTCAGCGTGTCCTTGTCCATTATACACTCGCGCCGCAACGATGCAAACATCAAGGTCATCCGTCCGCGTCCTGTCAGCTGACGCCTGAGCGCTGATGGAATCCTGACTGTCTGTCTGTGTTTTGAAGCGTGTTGTTTTCCTTGCCCGTCCATTTCTCTCCTCCTAGCCATGTTTTGCCGTGCATCATCACTCTCCCTTGCTCTCTCGCTCTCTCTTTCAATGACTGCCTTCCTTTTACCTCCGACCGCCCATTCTTTGTCACCGGAGGGAGGACGGTGGGGGGGGGTGGCCGGACATGCGACTACCTGTGAGGGGGGAATCTGCGGAAACAAAGCACTCGCATGCCACATAAAGCCGCACCGTCGTTTCCTTTCATTCTCTCACTCACCCACCGCCCGCCCTCCTCCTTCGTCGCCATCTCTCTTGCCATTGTGTGCCAGCCAAACTTGTCTAATCAGCAGATTTCCACCAAAATAATTGGTGGCGGCCTTGCTGCCGGCGAGCCTCGTGCCGTACACCGATAGGGAACGGGAACACTTAATATTCCACACGGCTCGTGCCGACCCCCTCCTTCCCTACTGTTCCCTGTGATATCTGACCTCTTTTGTCTCCTGCGTGGCTTGATGTTGATTTTGGAGGGCATTGTTAGCCGCGGCGCCGCCATTGGTAGAGCTGGTCGGTGAAAGTCGGTTGGAGGGGGCCCGTGGTTGGTCGGGTGAAAGGGAGCCTCATTTGCATAAAGGCTTAGCCCAGATTTGGAGCCACTCAGTGAGATCTGAGGAGAAGGGCCCGGGGGCCACGAGGTAATCATCCATGGCCTGTCACAGCGCTGTCATTCCTCCGTGTATTTATGTGTGAGCAAGGAGGGGGCTTGTGCGTGTGTATATGTGTGTCCGTGTGTGTGTGTGAGACTCGTCATTGTTGTTTGTTTGTACCGCTTTGCATCATCTCGTGCGCCCTCTCCTTTTGTTCCAGGGAGACTCGTCCGTGCCAAGAGGCTGGTGGAGGCCTCGAATCCCACAGAGCACGAATATATGGAAGGCAGCATCCCCATCGAGTGGGATGGTGAGTGTCCATCTCTCTCTCAGCATCGAAATGAGCCCTTCCCCTCATGTTTTTTCCGCTTTTAATTCCACCCTCGCATTGCAAGTTGGGGGTTGGGAACATACTTTTTTTTTTTTTTTTTAATCAGAGACACCTTCTGCGGGCATTATGCAAGCGTGCCGGTAAACTAGCGTTCCTTACAAGTGGATACAAACGGTTCCCTCTGTCTCAGGCTGGCTTTATCCACCTTAAACCCCTCATCCCGCTTCGCCCCATCCCTCATGCATTTTCATCAGCATGCAAATAAGAAAAGGGATAAAAGAGGGCCCAGAATCCCCCGCGCTAGCTGGAGGAAGAGTTAGAGAATCTCTCTCTCACTCTCTCTTTGGCTTCCTTGAACCTGCTAGGCTATGCAGCCAGCTCAGCCAAAATAGAGCTTCTTTAAAAAAAAAAAAAGTGTGGGGATGTGACAGACAGACAGACGGGCAAAAGAGAGACGGAAAAGGAAGGACAAAGGCACTGATGGGAAATGACAGCATGTGTATGCTTTCAAATTCCGAGATCAGAATGGATCCACCCGTTCTCTTCCAGGACTGTCAGTGATCCAAGTGGTCGGGCGAACTGTTTTCTTGACCCCACTCCATTGCTCATTGAGCAAAATAAAGTAGAAATGCTCACATCCAGGACAGTGCTTCTCTTCAAATATAGAAATACAAGAGGGTGCTCACGTACAAGGTTGATGAACTGGTTTTGTACGCTGGCGTGAGAAAACGATAGCCATCCTTGCTGTTGTTTTGTGATTGTTTAATATTTAGATTTTCTGAAACCTTTTAATTCCAGATTGTATCTCTCCAATAAATATTTTCACCGTGACGCCACACGCACATTCGGGTAGCAAAAAAAAACAAAAAAAAATCAAGTGACCTCCAATGGTTCCGCTAGTTAAAAAAAGAAAAAAAAAACTTGCATGTCATTGGACCAAGACGGAGCAATTGGGTAAATGTACGGTGGCCCTGAATTGCAAAACAATACAGAAAATAGCGAAACAAAACATCAAATTCAAAAACATGACAGCAAATTTTAAAAAAAACACAACATATGAAAAAAACAACAACAGTAAATAAGTGAACACAACAGCAATTAGCTAATCACAACAAATGACCAAACTCACAACAACATTTCAAAAAACACGAAGACAAATAACGAAACACACACCAAATTAAAAAAAAAAAAAAAACCCTGAATAACAAACCACAACATTGCAAAAAAAAAAAAAAAAAAAAAAACCCCGAATAACAAACCACAACATTTTCTACCGGAAGCGGTTGGTAGGTGGGAAAATTAGACCCGGCGATGAGTCTGTAATATAACCCCCCACCTTTTTTTCATTGTTTTCGGTTTGAGTCAGAGGTACCCAATCATTTTTGCCGCTCACCTTTTTTTACAAAAATATCGAAAGCTGCAGCATTTGGCTTTTGTTGTAGACCCCATAGGAAGGTTGCCCATAAATGCCAAAGAGCAAAAAATATGCGCTCCAGAATGAATCTGTTGCTGCTTGCTGAATCGAGGTCTTACGAGATGCGCCGTAATGACGCGCAACAGTAGCTGAGACTCTCAAGTCACTTTTGCCCCCGGAAAACGTTTGAATTGGGAATTGTCCAACTTCAGGAGCGACAGCTCCAAATGAGAACAAGTCGACCATCAAAAAGTTGTAGTGCCTTAAAAAAAAGTCTGCTGCTACTTTTAAATATGACTGCAGGTTTTGTTTGTGTGGGTGTTTTCACGATTTGTATTTTTTTTCATTCCTACAGCTTGGATCCGAGGCAGACGGAAGGAGCCTCCCTCTGTGGAGGTACGTCTCCCCTGCCACCATCCAGCAGCAGCCTCCCTGCTGTGATGATGCTTGGACTCTTGGGAGGTGGGAGTAGGAGGGGGGCCTTCAAGGGAAAGGAGAGGCTTTTGATTTGTTTTCTCCCCTTCGCTTTCTAACGAGAAACTTTTGGGAGCGGCGTTAAAATAACCACCATGTCCTAGTTAAATCCAGTACAGAAGTCGATTTTTCAGGCATCTTCAGGCCGCTTTACGTCAATATTTATTTTTCTGATGATTTTTTTTTTTTACTTCAACTGCCTGTGTTTGTATAAAGATGTCTGTACTTTCTACTTCTTACGTTCTCTTAATAGACTTTTTTTTTCCAACACCTGTGGGTGATGGTACGATGTGAAAAATTCGTAAGTAGAAAGGTAAAGGCAAACGCAGTCTCGACTGATTGGTCGCTATTCTTGTTGATGCCAGCGAATGACTTCCAAATGGATTTGAGTCTGACTCATGACACTATTCGTTTTTTTTGTTTGTTTGTTTTTTTTAAATCCGAGGCTGGAAAATATTTTATTTTTTAAAAGTGACCAGATTTTCTCTGTTACATCCATCGATGACGGACTCATTACGCATATCAAATCACGGTCGCGTAACGCTGGCATTAAACCCACAAGCTAGCAAAATGAAAAAAAAAAATGTCTCTGGAAAGATTTGCATTTGCTGTTGGTAAAAAAAAAAAAAAAGTTTCAACATTGCTAGTTAAATCTGGTGATCAGTGGTTGTGTAGCTTTGGCTGCGAAATGCTATCTTGGCTGACAGTTCAACAGCTGTAAAAAAGTCAATACACTCACCAGATATGCCAACTTCCCCACACCCCATTCGGTGCCCGGCAAGTATTAGAAGCTGGCTGTGTTGTACAACTCTCAGTCCAACAGACAGCAATGATATTGTCCCACATTATTTTTATTTCCCCATGCTGTTTTTGTTTTTAACTTTGTGTGTCTGTTGTTCTGTTTTCAAGTACGACTGGCTACCAAAATTTCACATTAGCAAAATAGGAGAACAAGCAATATTGTCACACACAACCGTGCAAAGTGCATTGAGTACATGTGGAAATGGCGCCACCAGAAACGCTCAGCTCGCATTCGGTCTGACCGCAGGCTGACATGCACATACGCCGTCTCGCTCAAAGGAGCCCGCCTGCCTCCACATGACACGTGCACTTGCGTTTTACCTGCGTTAGACATATTGAGCAGCGCATTCATGTTTACCCCGCCTCTCGCCCAAGTCAGCTGGGATTGGCTCGAGCTCACCCCGTGATCCAATAACAATAAACTGTATTGAAAGTGGATGCATGGACGTTTCAAGCATAAGGCCAGTGTGTGTCATGTGGACTTTGTGTGTGTGTGTGTTTTATTTCTGGCTCTGTGTTCGATGGGAATGCTGAAGGATGGTCCTTTCTTTCGTCCTCTCCCTCGTGTCGCTCTCTCTGGGTTTTAATTGCTCTTTAAACGCAAGAATGCTGGAAACGAGTTAGGCCCCGCAACGAAATGTGGCTCTATATCGGAAATCCCTCGCTCACTCGTCTCTCCTTGCCAGCGGGCATGTGCCATCCCTACCCCACCGCCGTGCCAGAACATTCTATTCCAATTTTCTTTGCCGTGTGTCCGCTCGTCGACAGCTGGACCGACCAAGGCTTCGCTCCTGGCACATTTACCCTAAACCCCCTTGTCACGCCTCTCTCTTCCCAGTCCAATTCCGACCTAAATTGATTGGATTAAATCCTGTCATTAACAGGCTGGAAAAGCAGCTCGGTATGTTTGTCTCCGTCGTCCCCTCAAAGTGTCGCTTTTTTGGCCGCGCCGCTCGCTTTTCCAGGCCAGCGCGGTGGAGCAGCGGCCCAGTCGGCAGGGCCTTTTTATGACATGGCTCAAGTGATGCGGGGTGGTTTCGAGCAGGAATGTTTGTTGAGCAGGCCTTTCCAAGCGTGGACAATTAGACGTTTCACTCATTGTAATAAATGTCCGACTTCATGCGCGTTTGTTCCTGGCAGTGCCACTTTTGAGTCGCCTCTGCTTTTTTTTTTTAAACACATGAGCAGATGCTGTTTTGTGTACCAAAAAAAAAAAAAAAAAAGGAAAAGCAGAGTAAGGATATGCATCTCTCTTTATCTTTACCCCTCTATCGATAGCTCTATCTCACTTTCTCTAACGATTTGCTTCTTTATCTCTCGTCGTCTCATTTCATTTTCTCTTTCTATATATACCCCGTATCGCTGTACATCTCGTTCTCTCTCACACTCTCGATGTGATTTAAAGACCCTGTAAAGTAAATAATAATTGAAGAGTTTCAAGTCCACCTGACCATGATCAATTCTGGTGGACTTTGGCAAACAAGTGCTTTTAAAATCGCATCACACAACACCAAAACGCAAAATGTGTAAATAATAATCCAATTTGCTCCAGATATTCACCAAAAAGATGGCCCGTGTGCATTTACGCAGGAGCTGGCAGAGAACGAGGCCTACAGGCAGCAGATCAAGCTGAAGGCCATGGAGGTGGAGGAGAAAGACTTGGCCCTGAAAGCGAAGGAATACGAGCAAGGCTTGGTGGCGACGCCGTCCAGGACTGTGGCCGCGGGCCATGCGGCCGCCACCAGCTTTGGCAAGCAGGAACTCGGCGAGGAACCCACCAGCACCGCCAACACCTTCCAGCCGGGCTCCTGGCGGCCTAATCCCAAACAGAAAGCTTAAAGAGACGGCGGCATGGACTCGGTTCGCTTGGCCGTGTGGCGCAATCCAATAGAAAGGCAGGCTGTTTTCTTACAGCTCTTGTCGTGGATCTCTTTGATTATGCTGCTAATGAAGTGGCAGGTGAGTGTGTTTAATATTGGCGTGTCAAGAAAATAAAGGAACATTATTTATATTCTGTTTGACGAACTGTGTGTATAGATATCCAATATTCGTGTTTTATCATGCTGCTAAACCTAACGCAAGCGTTTAACAATGTCAAGAGGAGTTTAGTTTTATCTCAGATTGTCTAGAAAAAAAAACCATGTAGCCTTACATTTTAGCTTATGGGAAGATAGACGTAACATGGTATTGCATTTATTTGTTCACACGCTAATATGAAAACAATCTGCCAATTTAGGATCTGTTGCGAACCAAAACAGCAGGCACCAAAGTGTGGACTATTACTACATGTAAGCGTGTTCCCTGTACAGTATTAAAGACTTGTATGTATATTTCGGCCATCATCAAAATTAAACATTAATTCAGTAAATCTGACCACTTTTGACTCTGAAATCTGGGCTCAGATTGACGTATTATTCATGTCGGACAACAATTTTGGCATGAAGACCTTTGAACAGCAAATGTACTAACAAAGTGGAGGTATGAATGAAAATGACGTAAAGAGGCAGTCATGGGCCTATCATAAGTGGGTTGTGGCCAGGCCATGCAAACAATGACCATACTTGTTTATGTAAATATCCAATGCTGGTAACCCCCCTCTCCCCCAGTGTAAAATTGATTTTTTGGGAATGCGGAGGAAGCCGGAGAATCCAGACAAAATCCGTGCAATCACTGGGAGAAAATGCCAACACTCAGCAGAGATCTGAACCCACAATCTTTAAACTGTTCAGTCAACAGACATGCTAACCACTATATTATTGGGCTGCCCTCTCAAAGCAAATAATGAAGTAGCTCTTGATAAAGAGCAGACAGACCGCGGAACAGTCGTAATTGGAATCAGCAGATTTCCAGCACCAGATTCCCTTCTCCTGCAAAACAGCACATCTATCACAATTCAGTCACAAGAATGAATCAACTCTTAAGGCACCACTGTACATTTTCGGAAAACTTAAAGAAAATAGGCTTTTTTTTAAGCAACTCTGAAAACTTTATTGATTCAGAGATGAAAGTGGACTTTCCTGAAAATTTCGGGCGGGTCTATCACAATTCAGTCACAAGAATGAATCAACTCTAAAGGCACCACTGTACATTTTCGGAAACGAACTTAAAGAAAATAGGCTTTTTTTTAAGCAACTCTGAAAACTTTATTGATTCAGAGATGAAAGTGGACTTTCCTGAAATTTCAGGGGGGAAAAAATAGTGTGTGTGTGTGTGTGTGTGTGTGTGTGTGTGTGTGTGTGTGTGTGTGTGTGTGTGACAGAGAGTGCAGCAGCAGTCGACAGTCCGCTGCTCTCTGCTATGCGTGTGTCAGCACGAACATGTACGCACGCGCGCGTCTTGCAGTTTCAACCAATCAGGGCCGACGCAACCAATGTCACAGATCAAAGAAGTTTTGAGCTACGACAACAGCTAAGCTCGCCAAGACGACATGACACTCGAGGTCGTAACGGACATGTTTTTTCTGCTAATCTGTGTTTCCCTTTTTGTCTAATTATATATTTTTTACTACAACAACTGTCTTGTCTACGGCGTCTTTTATTCGTTCCAATGGGGGTTATCAAGTGTGTTTATGAAAGAGACGAAAATCTCTTTACTGTTACGAGTGTTAGTGCCTCAACATGGCTACGCTCGTGAAAGCAAAACAACGAACTGAAACGCGTGTTCGTTCAATGTTGTCAACTCATATCCGGATTAATTTTAGGCAATTTTTGCTCAATTTTCCCGAGGAATTTTCATGAAATTTTTTAAATCCGGAATTCCGGAAAAATTGGGAGGACTTTCATCTCTGTTGATTTCAAATAAATCTGTTAGATACAGAGGGGCTTCATTTCAACAAACATGATGATGTTAAAAATGGAATGCTATGTGTGGCAAAAGCGACACACATTGACAAGCAAACTTGTGTATCAAAATGTCACTCTTGCTGCCGAAAGTCCAACGGGAACTTCCGTCTTGGCACTGTTCGACGGGTGGGGGCAAGTTAGCCCCGACCCCAAAGGGTTTGCGCTGGTGGTGAAGGCAATGGGTGGGCGGGGCCTTCATCCTCCACACAGCCGTCTTTCTAGTTCCTCTTCACCTTGGCCAGGTTCTCCTGACGCCGCAGCCTCCTCTTCTGCTCCTTGTCGCGAACCTCAATCATTTTAGCCAGTTTCCACGACAACAGCGCACAGGCGATGAAGAGAGGCGTGAGCGCCAGCAATACGCTGGTCAGGAAGCCATAGGGGTCCTTGGCGGCCCACTCCACAATGTACTGGGCCCATGCTCGCATCGTCTCAATCATGGTGCTGGGAAAAGAATAGTGCATTCGTGGTTGGGTGACCAGTGGGGCAAACATTTTGGATGCCATGCAGTGTCACGTTGTGCTGTGATGGAAAATAATTACAGACAAGGAGTGTTCCCCGGCTATATCGAGGAAAGGCAAGTCCCAATTGAGAGTTGCTAATTTTTTGTACAGTTCCACATTGTGCTACAACATGCCTGGCAGCACTGTTTTTCTTTTTCTTTTTTTTTTAACTAGAAAAGATGCAGCATATTTAAAAGCAAGAAGTTGGCGGGAGAAGGTCCCAAATTAAGCTCCATTGTTTTTCCCCTCACAGTAATTGTGTGTCACAGTTGTTTGAAGGTTACCATTAACCTATTTATGGAATGAGAGATCAATTTTAAGTATATTTTTCATGTATCTGTACTGTATTTTTATGGTGTCTGTCTCCATTGATGTCCCAAATATGAAAAAGAATATCTGTCAAAAGAGGCATGTTACTTATTAACCTCTGAGGTAAAAAGCAAAGGCGGTAAAACAGAAACAGTAGTATCATGGAGAAATGTGAATTAGGGAGCATTAACAACGACGTGATACATTCGGAGGAAAAAAAAAATAGTCCCCGTCCAAGTCCTTATTGAAGAGAATTGACAGATACTGTCAACTCGAACAAATGACTTGTGGAAAATGTTGTCTTGCCTAAAAACCAAGAACGTCAGCTGTTGTAAAATTCACTGTTGAATCTGAAAAAGAACATGAAGCACATTGTTTTTTTCAGGTATAATTAATCAGTTGTACATTTTGGAAGCAAAACTTAGGGCTTTGATGCCATCAAACCCTGAGGCAATGCTTGCCATATATTTCTTCTGTGCTACTCTCAAGTTAATAAAAGAGGAAAAATGTTGTGCTGCATTATCACTTCTTCGGTTGTCTCTGTGACAGAACACTTCATGACTCTTTTAGACAGTAAAAATATCAATTTCCCAGAGGTTATCTTTAACCCCATTAGGGTCGGGAATGAGCTGCAGTCTATCCCAGACGATTTAAGGTGATAGGCGAGACACTGTTCGCACATACTGCATTATCTTACACAAACATTTACAATTGACAACCAGTAATGGTTTAATCTTTGAATCCCCAACATGTTTAATGCGACCGGAAGGCATCAAGCACGCCGAGATTCAAACCCCGAACTTCAAATTGAGGCACAACAAGCTCAACACTAACTTCTGTGCTGCCACTCAAAGATTCCACCAGCCTAAATCGGAGACACCATTGCATAAACTCGAGCTTAAACAGACGTAAATAACGTATACTCGCCGATATGAGTGAGTAAAATGAACGTCACACCTTTAGAATAACAACTAATTTGATGCTCGCTACTTGTTCATCATTCAAGACGAACGAAAAAAATAGCTCGACGTCCTCAAAAATATCACGACTCGTTTCTATTCATCTGTCGTTAGTAAAACACGTGAAGCTTGATGGTCTCCGTGAGAGATTTAAGCGACATTTTCGACAAGGATTAGCATCATCAGCTAGCCAGTGGCCGGATAACGGCCCGAGTTGCAACAAAGACGAGAAGCTCGACAAACGAAACAAGCGAACAGATGTGGATTTTAAAAGGTAAATTGTGAATTACGCGGCGAGCCAGAAGAGACAGATACAAACCTGGGTGAGATACTTTCGTTTTACTCCCTTTTCGGTTTATTTTCCTGTTTCCGGATGCAGGGCTAGGGAGGATGTGACGGTCTCACCATGTTTATCTGGGACTTGTAGTTCTTTACGATGATGAGTCAAAGATTTAAGATGTTTGTCATGCACAGGGAAAACACAAACACTGAGCAATGAAAATGAACAGTATTTGACAGAGTTTTGATGAAAATGCAGGAGGTAATTTGGACTGCGA
This sequence comes from Hippocampus comes, assembly GCF_001891065.2. Classification (NCBI taxonomy): domain Eukaryota; kingdom Metazoa; phylum Chordata; class Actinopteri; order Syngnathiformes; family Syngnathidae; genus Hippocampus; species Hippocampus comes. The sequence continues at coordinate 387,390 of NW_017805532.1, read as the reverse complement.
CAAATTAATTTATTGTTCATTATTACTTGGTAGATTAACAATATAGGATAGGATCTCATCCTTTTGACTACATGTCCAAAGACTGAAAATATACCGAGCTCCAGACATGACATTTGAAAAAATAAATTGTGCACCCGCTGTAACTATTATGTACGCACGAGGAACTACTTTATGGGCACGAACTACTACTTTGTGCTCATGGACTACTATATTGTGTGCACAAAATGGTGAGAAAGCGCGCACTAAGTAGTTGTTCGTGCACATGAAGTAGCCGTGGCTCTTTGCGGGTCATTTGAAGAAGAAAATCGAACGCACCTTCTTTCAAAGTTGAAAAGTCGAAGGAACGCTCCATAATGGACAAAGACAGCGTGATCGAAGTTTATTTTAGCCTCTGGATGAGTTACAAGGACATCACGAAAAGCTTGGCATTGCAAGGAATCATTATCACTGAGAAACATTTGAACAGGCTGTGGAGAGCCTTCCAGGCAGAGGTACGACTTGGTCGCAGGGATGGATTTTGTTATATATATATATAATGCATCATAACTTGTGGGATAACATTTTCTTTCTATTATAAAAAAAAATGAGGCATTTTTTGTAGGTGAGTCGTGATTGATTAAGACACGGTCTGCATTGGAGCACAAACTATTATTTGAGGAGGCACACTGTGAAACACATGTTACCTTGTAAAAAAAAAACCCACACAAAAACATTTGACACCTGGCTTTTATTAGGGAGAAATATGTGATCACTAGTAAATTTTCTTTTTGAAAAATCCTGCAAATTATAAAGCAATAACTCCTGTCCGCAAGAAGAAAGGGAGCCAAAAAGGCTCTTTTGGCCCTTTGAGAAAGATGACTAACATAACAAAGCAGGACCTCCTGGCTTTGTGAACTTCCTGTAGGGAAGTATTGAAACCAAATCAGGTTAGGCCACATCTGCTGGCTCCATACGGCACAGATCGCTTTCAACGTGGTTCAAAGGGCAGCCTTTTTAGTTCCCCTCGCAAGAGTCGCGGCGGGGGCAGCTAGGAACATGTTGCTAGCATTTCTGATTTACAGGCATACTTTTGGCTGGCTTTTTATAGCCCATTAAGAAGCACGCCGGCAATCTGGCGGCCATTTTGTTTAATTGTTTTAATTATTCCAGTAATTTCTGGGCGTCTTGTCAGTGGTGGGCAACCCGGGGCCAGGCGATGTAACCACAAGCTAACACCCACAAAAGCATGGCCCCACTTTCTTGTCACAGTCGGAACACACACAGGAAGGTGGGCACACCAAATGATATGACCGCCATTTTGTATCCATCCACCTCCACTACTTTTAATGACTGTTACGGGAAAGTAATCATGTGGCCAGACATGGAGACACAGCAGACATTTTGGGGGGAGTTGGAGAACGTGCTACAAGAAAAAAAACATCAATTTAGGAGAGGCTGAAGTGAATGCCTCCCTCATGCCTTCCTTTTACAATCAGAGAAAAAAGCAGGTAGTTACTTAAGTCAGTTCATACAGTAGACACTTGTTTACACACGACATTGAAGCCCGTATCCTATTGAGGGGTGTAATTTGGAAGTGTTTTCGAAAGTAGCGAATGTTGATTTCAGATCAGGGTTTGTTCAAGGTTAGCAAACGTTCACCAGAGATTCACCAACAGTCTTAATGGCTTTTCTTGTCGCTTGATTCGGAATAATATCTGTGGAACGGTTGTGTGCTGTACATGCGTTCTTTTGGTTCTTCTTCTTCTCCTTTCGGCACGTCCCTATTCAGGGGTCGCCACAGCGAGTCAGTAATTTCCATCCGCCCCTGTAAACCGTCCTACCAACTCGCATGGTCGTCTTGGCAAAAGTTTTACGCCGGATGCCATTCCTGACGCAACCCTCCCCATTTCTCCGGGCTTGGGACCGGCACTGGGGAACAGTGCACCCCCAGGGGAGGGCACTGCCCCCCAGCGGCTGGGTTATGCGTTCTTTTGGTTATTTTTTTAATATATAGTATTCATGTAAAAGAAGTAGTATTAAGATGAGGATTCAGTTGGGTTAGTCCCCACTGAAGGCCCAAGTACCAAATGCATTTTGGTTTACATGTCCACCTCACTAACTTTTACCACCATGTCTTTTGACTGTTTTAACAGCTAAAAGTCAGCATTTTGGGAGGCGCCAGGCCTCGAAAAACAAGCATCATGCTGTTACTGCAGCTCCACTGGAGGAGAAAAAATGAAAGGGGAGAAAAAAGTGGGCTTTCTCGCCCCCCTTTATGCCCGCTGGGAGCCGCCAAGACCGCCTCTGGATTAAGCCTCCGCCTTTAAACTCCCAACAAGAAGGCAAAACTTCAAAAGGCCCCGTCGGCCGTCGGGGCTCCGCCCTCGCGCGCCCCGACGGCTTCACAAAGGATTTGCCGACGTTCGGGAATTCCGCCTCCGCTTCCTTTTATAGCAGCACCCCCTCTGAGGCCACGCCTATAGATACACAAAAGCCTCTGTGACGACACACGTCTCCGCCCCTATCACCAAATAAGGATTGCCTGCCCATGTAGGGCAAACAATCGGCGCGAGAGTGCCCCTTTTCTCTTCCTTATCCTGTTTATATGATCGGAGAGGCTCGGCGAAGCAGGTCGGAAGCGGTGCGAACATGGCCGAGCGAGTCCAGCAGCCTCCAGCCAAGCGGCTCTGCTGCCGGCCCGGCTACAACCCGGCGTGCAGGCAGGGGCAGCGGGCTGGAGGAGTCCTGTGTGGCGGCAGCGGCGGCGGTTCGGGCTCCGCCGCGGGGCAGAGCGGCAAGGCGCACAACCCGGAGTCGCTGCTCGACATCGCGGCGCGCCGAGTGGCTGAGAAGTGGCCCTTCCAACGGGTGGAGGAGCGCTTCGAGCGGATCCCGGAGCCCGTGCAGCGCCGGATCGTATATTGGTCGTTCCCGCGGAGCGAGAAGGAGATCTGCATGTACTCGTCTTTCAACGCCGGGGCCGAGGAGAGTGGAACTAGCGGGGACAATAACGACGAGACTCAGCTGCCTTTCCTGCGGGGTGTCACTCTCCTGGAGGGCGGCTGGGTGGACAACGTACTGCAAGTCGGTGAGTGCCAATCAACACCAGTGCCAGTTTTTTTCTATTCTAGTGTAAACAATGCCGGGTATTTCCACGTAATAGTAGCCCACTTCTCCTTTCCCCGGAGCTCTCCCCGTCCTCCCAATGGAAGCTTATATAGCACTTTGTTCCTATTTTTCTGCCTTTGCAGCTTTCCCCCCACCAGCACCGACCGATCCACAGACAAAAGCCCCCCTATATCTTTTCACCGCTGGCTAAATAGACGATATTTAGAAAAGAAGGGTGGGAGGGCTGGGGCGATTTAAAGCCACAGTGCTTCTATTTTGGTTGCCAAACACTCTTTCGCTTTCTCTCTCTCGCTCTGTAAAATGCCAGGACGTATGTGGCTGCTGGATGCAAATGATTCACCTACTTTTATTACGGGGGAGTGGGGAATGTGGCATCAGAACCCCGCTATCTCTCGCCTTTTTTCCCCTGTCCTCATATTTCACCAAGCGCGTTGGACTCGGGAGCTGTCAATCCCACTCCACACCCTTGGAAGCCGTTCAGGATTCTAATCCCATTACCCTCCCCTGGTTCATCTGAATCTGAACGCATCCTGCAAACAAGATTTTATGCATGATCTTCCTTCTCCTCCCCCTCCTCCTCCTCCTCCTCCTCCTTGGCTCGCTATGCCTCCAAAGAATCTGCGTGCGGAGATGGCTGGAGCTCTTGTGGGCTTGGAGAATGTGCAATGCACAATAGTAGCCATGGAGCAGGCAGGCAGGCAGACAGGCGGGCAGATCTCCCCCCTTCTCCACTCTCCTCTGGAGCTGGCCTGTTTACCAGATTCTCCACTATTAGACTCATTGGACGCTCACGCTCCAGAGTTGGGGTTTGGGAACTCGATTGAGCACAGAGTTACGGGTAAATTAACTGTTGTTAGGTGCTTGGCGGCACGCTGGACTAGTGGTTAACATGTCTGGCTCACAGTGAAATGTCCTGGGTTTAAATTTGGGCATGGGAGTTTGCATGTTGGCATGGGTTTTCTTGTACTTCATCTCCCATCCCCAAACCATGCACGTTAAGACAATAGGAGTCCAAAATTCCTATAATCGTAAGTGTGAGTAGTAGTTTGCTCTTTGATTAACTGACCAGCACTTGGCGAACCCCGCCTCTCACTTCAAAGTCAGCTAAAATGGGCTTTATCTCACCTGCCACCCTAATGAGGATAAGTGCCATAAAATGGAGGGATGGATGTCACAGTAATGCATGGTTACGTAGTGGATAGCAGATCCGCCTCACAGTCAGTAGATCTGGGTTTGAATCTTTGTTTTCCATATGGGCTCCAGCTCACAAGCGCCAATAAATATGACAAGTGCATTAGAATTGATCGATGGATAGGTGCCTGCTATCTCTCACTCAAACATACTGAATGAACATGTAAATTAACGATAAAGAGCACATCAAACACAATAACATTTACATTTACTTAGATGATCGAGCCATGGACCATTTTGGCCAGTTTTGACTACGCTGTCATAGTTCATCCTACAAATTCTACCCATTGTTTAACATAAACACAGTATAGCAAATGCAAACACAGTTGAAAGAACACGAGCATGGGTGCTACCTTCACTAGCCACGCGTCAGTGTGTAGGGTTGGAAGTGACTGACAGGAATATTTGGGGATTGTTTTGATGGCATGCACTTCTAGGCTGCAACCAGCAGAGGCGCTTTTGATTCAGTCGCAGCATTTTCTGAAGAAGAAGAGCGAAATTCTCCTGATTGCAACAATAGTACAGAAAGAGTAATCCGAGATGTAAACTTTTCTGGATCAATTTTTTTTTTTTTGCGCTGGTTCTGAATCTACCATTGTTTTTAAATAATAACAACAATAATAAAACAGCAATACATAATGAATGGGTGGTCCAGTGGTTAGCGCATCGACCTCACAGTGCAGAGGTCGTGGGTTAAATCCCGGCTCCAGCCTTCCTGTGTGGAGTTTGCATGTTCTCCCCGGGCCTGCGTGGGTTTTCTTCGGGTACTCCGGTTTCTTCCCACATTCCAAAAACATACATGGCAGGCTGATTGAACACTCTAAATTGTTCCTAGATGTGAGTTGGAGTGTGGATGGTTGTTCATCTCTGTGTGCCCTGCGATTGGCTGGCAACCGGTTCAGGGTGTCCCCCGCCTACTGCCCGAAGACGGCTGGGATAGGCTCCAGCAACCCCCCGCGACCCTTGTGAGGATAAAGCGGATCAGAAAATGGATGGATGGATGGATGTAATCAGTGGACTAATTGGTCATACATTTTCACAGCAGTCCGTCCGTCAACCCCAGTCAGTTCCCCCATCCTTAAAAGAGAGCGCTTTCTGAATGTTCTAAACTCCTGCTTCCATACCAGTGTGCGTGCGTAGTAGACCCCCTCTGCCCATAGTTGACGTCATCCGCTAAGTGGAGCCCTCAGTTCTGTCTTGATTGCTTCAAGATGCGATGAATCGGCAATCAATCCCGCACAATTGGAATCATTCTCAACAATCAATTAATCGCCTAATTGGTTACTATGCCTGTCCTTTGTCTGCAAGTGTGTTTGTGCGAGCATGTGTGTGTGTGTGAGAGAGAAGAAGAGGGGGGCTCAGGGTTGGCGGTCTGCGCATGTGTTTGTGTCCTCGTCTGCACGGGCTGTCAGTCTCATCCGCTCACAACAGAGGCGAGGATGACAGGCGAGCACACAGCAGGAGGACGACATCGTGTTATACTGATTGCAATTTTCGCTCCATTTTTTTTTTTTTTTTTTTTTTTTTTTTTTTTTTTTTTTTTTTGCATGCGGTTGGCGGTTGAGAAGAAATAAAGCCAAGGAGGAGGAAAAAGTGATAAATAAAAGATGCAATCTACTCCAGGGGACAGGCAGCCACTGGAGGATGAGGGGCTTAAAAGCAGGGCAGCATGGGGTAGGGAAAGAGAGGGGGGGGGGAGTGGTGAGGGGGCTGTCAGCCACATCACACAGCACATGTATTGGCCCATCACACACATATATACAGTGGCCTGGAAAAAAAAAAAGTGTTTATCCGCGCGTGTGTGTGCGTGCGTGCGCTGTCACAGGGATGGGATTCATTGTTGATGATGAAAGACAGTAGCGCAATAGAATAGATGCTGAGGTTATTGTGTGCGTGTGGGGGGGGGGTGAGGGAGGCTAATATACTTGAATGGATCTGCTGTCGCTGTACTCCTCTCCTCCCCAGCCATAAAACTCTCCATATTTGCTCCCCTAAGGCCAACTACCAGCCCCCCAGTCTCCTGTGATTATTTATCTTTTTTTCTCCAAGACATTAATCACACACTTTTTCCTTCTTCCCCCTTCCTCTCTCCATCCATCCATCCTTGAGCATATACAGTATATATATATATATATATATATATATAGCCCGGTGGAGGGATTGGATAGAGGAAGAAGAGGGCGGGTGGGTGGTGGGCAGTGTTTAAGGGGAAGAGCAATAGTAGAGGTGATAGCAGGGAAGCCCGGAGGACACGGGGGCAGGGAGGCGGGTATTGAAATGGTGATTGCGGGAGGAAAGTAACGGATGGCGAGCGGCGAACGCGAGCGAGCGAGATGGATGGTGAGCTCGCTAATCCCTCCCCCCCGTCACCACCCTTGCGAGCTCATCTGTTCCGACGCCGGCCCTCTTCAGATAAATATTCATACGGAAGCGTTAGCCGACGGTCCGGCGCTCCGTGCGGGTAGTGATGAATATGTCAGGTGGGCTACCTGTGCTCTTAAGAGCTTCTTCATGTACGCTTTACTGGGCATCAGCTCTGAAATGTGAGAAAAAAAGTGGCTACAGCAATCCAGACGAGTAAAATCATTAAACTTAGCAAGTGTGCTTTTTTTTTTTGCAGTTCTTTTATTTTACTTTGTTCAGAACACACACTTTCCTATACTACTTCCCCACACTAACACAGTAGTAAAGTCTGTATTACAGTTAATATTTGTATGGAAAACACTTTTAGGCCATAAATATTAAACTAAACAAATGAAAAACAGTTAGTACATTGGTACTTGAGCATGCCGTGTCTCTCCGTATTCTAACGCCTCTGCACAAACTACGGTAGTTTATTGCTTGCTGGAGGTCAGCAGTCGTTGGAAGTATAATGTTTAAGTTATACATCTTGACCGAGAGATAAAATTTGTATGACCGGGAGCGACTACGTTTAGCCTGGGCTCTTAGTGGAAGTTAGGGAAACTCTCCACATGTGCATGAACAGGCGCACTTCTAGTGTTCTGGTGTCTGGAATCCATTTATTTTTCAGGGTTACGTTGTAAAATGAGTTTCAAATAATATTAAATGATTATGGGATCATAGTTTGTGGTAAAACTAATAGACTTAATACCTGTATAGGCAGTTATACAGTAGATATTTTAAAGTGGAAAATCAACTAGCCGTGGTTGTTTGCGTTTCCCTGTGACTGTACTTCAAAGACATTAGGACAGTGGTTCCTAACCTGGGTTCGATCGAACCCTAGGGGTTCGGTGAATCAGTCTCTGGGGTTCCACAAAGCCCCTGACATGGAAGTTAAGACACACCCGACTCAACATGTCAATTAGTTATGATACGCCCGCTTGGCCATCATTGGCTGGTTCATTTTGTGCACAATTGAAAAAAATTATACTTCATACTAATTGTGTTTACTTTTTTCTGTTTTTAATAAATGCGATTTTTTTTTTAATGTCTTGAATTTGTAAAATAATCATATTTTTATTTTTCACGAATGACGGGTTCGATGAATGTGCATATGAACCACTGCGTTAGGACATGCAGTTGCTGCACGTATCGACATCTAATGGCCTGGAGTGCACATTACAGCATGTTTTTTTTTTTTTGTTTTTTTTTTGCTAGGTGGTTGGTGTATGAACGTACCCTCAAGGACCATCATCCTTGAATGTACCGTATTTGAGTACGCACTGTCCAAAGTGTTCCAAAAACATCCACTTTGTTCGTGACCCCTCCCCCCGATGAGCCCCTTCCCCCCCCCTTGTGTAAGTTAACCATAGCTGCTCACGGTGGCCGAACATGAAGGCTAGCATTATGATGCCCACCCCCCACCCCCTACCCCCTGTCCTCTAATTATAGAAGTCTAATCCTATGGCTTTGGCGAGGTATGACAAAGCATGTTTCCACTTCATTACCCTCCTTCCTGTTTTTAGTCCTCCAGACTGGGTCAAGTTCATCCCCTCTTCTCCCATTCATCTACTGTCCTCTTCCTCCTCCTCCTCCTCCTGCTGACCCCTCACGCCTGTATTTCTTCCTCGCAGCCCTCCCCCCTCCCTTCTGTCTGTCTCCAGGGCTTTCTGCCCGGAGGTAAAACACACACACTACGCCGCCTCCTCCTTACTATCCTGTTACCGTAATGTCCCCAAGGAGCGACAGACATAGTGATGCCTGGCATATGTCGCTCCCCGCAATGTCATTAGGCCGCACGCCTCCTCTTCCCCCACGCCCCCTCGTTTGACTAAATCCTCACATGGAAAAAGATGTGTCATTTTTATCAAGCAGCTGCCCCAAATCTAAATGACAAGGCGCACGGGACGAGGCTTTTTTAAATGTTGTTAAAATTAGACTAAAATAAAAATAAAAAGTGCCCGCAGTGGCGCGACTGAACCACGTCGCCTAACAAACGTCACTCGGCGGCAGCAGCAGTGCCTGTTTGAGTGTGAATGTCATCCTGTTCCCGTTCACCTCCTTTCTGTCAGCGTGTGTGTGCGCGCATGCCTGTCTCTGCTCGTAACTCGGGTTCATTTATTCACGCTCGGGAGATTCTTAATTAGGTTTCTGCGTCATCCACTCGCTCTTCCTTTTTCTTTTGTTTGATATTGTATCATGATGTCAGTCAAGTAAGAGCCAGAATTAAAGAGCCTTTGTATCTGTGCAACGTGTTTAGCTGGTAAATTTTTTTTTTTCGATTAAAATCTTAAAACAGGTGGCTGCGGTGAACAATCGGTTAGTACGTCCGCCTCACGGTTAAGAAGTTTTTCGTTTGAATTTCGAGGTCGGGCAAGAGTTTTGGACATAGCATATAATATCCAACAAATTATGCAACTCAAATGCTGCGTTATATTTGCACTTTCCTCAACTATTTTTGAAACGGAAAGACGAGCTTGCCCTGCGCGGTGGAAAAATGGTCAAATAACAGAGACCCAGTTAAAGATCTGAATCATGCTCACTTGACTGATGACAAACTTGACCTTCAAAATGGTATTTACTCTGAATGATAAATGATAAATTTAGCATGGTTTTTACAGTTTCCTGTACTATTTTTAAACCGGTCCAGAGCTTTGGAAAAATGCCAAAATGCCCTGGTGAAATACTCTTAAGTACAGCATCCAGTGCAAGATCTGCAACATTCTGTCATTATCATGGACTCCACTTCCCCTCAATCACCTCTTGGCTAGCAAAAAACAAAAAAGTGTCCTTATTGTGTCCACCATGTAAATAAAGGAGACCCTCAGTCTCCTTGAGTGGTGGACTCAATGTGGATTGATTTTCGCAATTTCGTGTCCTGAAAGTGGCAAAATTCTTTGAAAATTAGTTTTGTGACTTAAATTTAGGAGCAACTTTTTAATTTTGAGGAGCAATTGCTTTTTTTTTAAGTTCACAAAGTTTGTGATTCTCAATTTTGCCGTTAATTGTGTTTTGATGAGGCGCAAAATGCAAATTTTGACTAGCGAACTGCGATGGGAGATCGAAATCCAATCCAAATCTGCATCAAAATACACACTGCCATCACAGATAAGAATTCACACTTTTGATTAATACTGTCAACGAAGGTTTGTTTGTTGTTTTTTTTTTTTACGGCCGGGGGCTCGACATTTTGTCCACAAAGGTGCAGAATTTACGACGCGCACGATGCATCAATCTTGTGCGAGCATGTCCTCCTTGAGTGGTGGACTCAATGTGGATTGATTTTCGCAATTTCGTGTCCTGAAAGTGGCAAAATTCTTTGAAAATTAGTTTTGTGACTTAAATTTAGGAGCAACTTTTTAATTTTGAGGAGCAATTGCTTTTTTTTTAAGTTCACAAAGTTTGTGATTCTCAATTTTGCCGTTAATTGTGTTTTGATGAGGCGCAAAATGCAAGTTTTGACTAGCGAACTGCGCTGGGAGATCGAAATCCAATCCAAATCTGCATCAAAATACACACTGCCATCACAGATAAGAATTCACACTTTTGATTAATACTGTCAACGAAGGTTTGTTTGTTGTTTTTTTTTTTTTACGGCCGGGGGCTCGACATTTTGTCCACAAAGGTGCAGAATTTACGACGCGCACGATGCATCAATCTTGTGCGAGCATGTCGCCAGACACCATGAGCTTGAGGTGGCTGAGGGTTTCTTCGCCTTTGGTGTGTGGGCTGTTCTCAAGTGTGGGTGGATCTGGATGGAACTCTGATCGTTTCCTTCTCGTCCTCCTTATTCCTCCTCCTCTTCTTCCTTTTCTTCATCCTCCTCCTGCTCCAATGCCCATCAATATTGAGCCCACATGCGCAGCGCCCAAGTGACAGCTGAACAAGTTGCTGACACAATGTGATTCAGAACTTTTGGGAAATCCCCACCCCACCCCCTCCACCCCCCTACTATTTCCCAACCCCTCTAGAAGAAAAAAAAAGTCTTTCATGTTATTCCAAATGAAAGGCCGATGAGTCATTTCATATCTTTTGAGGCATTCGTGTATGTTGGGAAAGTCAAAAAGAACGTTCTGTAGAAATTGAGTTTACACAAAAAATGTTGTCGCTCAACTAAAATCCTCCGGAATGAATTGAATTGGTGATTGTAACATGAAGTTGAAATCATCCGACAAGAAATGTGGAAGTAAAATATCTTTCGATTTTATAATTTTATTGGGAAAATTTGGATATTTGGGGGATGGTAATCATTTCCAAGATGTCCTGGATAGTGTTGTTACGATACCAAAATCCCCCCATATCAAATACTTTTAGCCGCTTCAGGCGGTGCCCCACATGCTGTACGCTTGATGTGTAGGGCCCCAGAGGCTGAATAACGTCTGCTGTAGTTTATCACAGCGCACCCCTCCAACTTTTGTTCTTTCCACATACAAAATACAGTCCAGAGTTTGCTCAAAGCAACACACTTACTTTTTAAAAAAATGAATGTGTTTATATTTTTTAAGTGTTGCTGACAAACTGTGCAGAAATATCCAAACTGATAATACGTGGTATCGTTTGCAACCCTTAGTCATGAATGAGCTGAGTAGTTTGAAGTTGGAATCGTTTGAATTTTTCAAGAATTGTGGAAGTGGGGGGCTAAATGTGTAAAATGTCTTCATTTGGGGAGTGTATTGTGAAATTTTGGGAATAGTTTGCCAAAAGGTTTTGAATCGCTCATGGAATTTATATTGTAGATGGATCTAATTATGAAAAATCAGCTTTTAAATTTAGGAATTTTATTTGTTAACATGAGGGAATTTTACTCTGAAGTGTGTCGAATTTTACACTTCAATGGGAAGACTTAGACTGTGGAAAATAAAATGTTCTGGGTGAGATGGATGGTTTGAATGAGGGCAGCAATGCTTGGAGAGTGGTCGTCTCCCTACTCGGAGCTTGTGGGTTCGATCCCCGACCCCTTGTGACCGTGCCGAAGTGTCCTTGAGCAAGTTACTGAACCCCACACTTGCTCCTGATGCTGCGTCATCAGCAGGTGAACGTGAAATCGATGTGAAGTACTTTGAGTGCCTTCATCGGTGGAAAAACGCGATACAAGGAAAAGACCATCGACCGATTGAATTCGGAAAGGCGGGAAACTTTTTTTGTAGATTCACTTGAACGGCTTTTGGGGGTGTGGCCATTTCTTCCAGTATGTGGAAAGTAATACCCCAGGTGTCCTTAATTTGGGGAATCTTTTGAAGTTTAAATGGTTTGAATCGGTGGAGTAACGCAGAAGGCGTAGAAGAATAACAATGATTGCTCTTCGGCATTCTCACAATGATCCCCTCGCAGCCTCAAAGATGAGCCAAAATCCTGGATTGCGGGTCTACCTCCGGCCCGTTTTGTCTAGCCCTGGGCACGTATCGTCATGGAAACATGGCTGAGCCTGGAGCGAGTGTAAACATCTGGCTGTCCGTGAGGGACGGCGAGGGGGTAGCGGCTGCATTCATGTGTAAGACTGTCTTTGGGGATACATCTCTCTCTCTCGCTCGCTCGCTTTCTCTCTGTTTGTCTGACATTCCCATTCCAGGACCCAAAGACACTTTAGCATGTTAGCCTGCTAATCTGACATTCCTATTCCAGGACCCAAAGACACTTTAGTATGTTAGCATGTTAGTGCTAAAATGTGCAATGCTATCCACGAGTTTTAGGCCAAGGCCAACCTCGTTTTAATCACTTGTTCATAATGCGACAGTATACTTTAGTTTGGTGAGGACTTCTTATTATGTGGGACTTCGCGTAACAGATGGGCAAACAAACGTTACCATTTTTTTTTTTGCTAGCATTTCAGCTTTGGCTGAGATCTGTGCTCTACTTTGTGCTATGCTAATTATGCATGGCCATTATGGCAGGAGCAGAACATGGCTTCTGTAAAGTCTTGCGGATGTTTACAATGTATGTGTCTGGAGGAAAAAGACACAGGTTTTTGTGTTTGTCGTTTCGAGTGTGGCAATTATTCCCATTATCGTCTTCAAGTCTCTTGATGATTTTGGCGACTGGGATTAAAAAGCTAAATTGCCCAATTTTTGTGTGTGTGTGTGTGTGTGTGTGTGTGTGTGTGTGTGTGTGTGGGTGGTGGACCAACAAGAAATAAAAAAAAAATCACTGCCATATGCGACGACAAAAAAAAAAAAAAAAAAGAAAAACGTGTCATTTTGTCTGGACAAGCATCAGAAACGAGGGAGTGGGCGATCAAACGTGTCCCTTTACAGCAGCCCGTTAAGTCCCTTGCACACCAGACGGTCCCAGAGCATGTGCATGTGTGTCATGGCCCCCCCACTCCAAGTGATTCACCCCTGCTTCCAAAACCCCCCACATCCCCTCCAAGTTCTGTTTTCCACACCCAGCCTTCACTTCTCTTTTCACCAAGACACACCAATGGACTGTCCAAATGTCTCGGCCCTATTTCCAGTCTTTCCAGCTCGCTGGTGCCAGCCCACCCCCACCCCCTCGCCTCATCTCTCCCCCGATTCCCATTCCCAGCCTCAGACATGGTCACTTCCTCCTTAAAACACCACACTCCAGATGTAGCTTTGCAAAATCACCCCTCACGCTAACGCATTTTCAATTCACCATATCACCGTGTGTATGTCCCGTTAAAATAAACCAGCTCAAGTAATAAAGCTCCTGCCTGAGTTCCGTCCCGGCTCCCCCTCACCCGCCCCTTTTCCAACTCCACTTGTCTCCGCTCCCAGACTGTGGCTGCTCGCCTTGCGTCAGCTGCGAGACTCTGTCTAGGAATCCACTGGTGCTCCTCTTCCTCCCCACGAGGAAGGAGCAAGGCAGGCAGGCAGGCAGGGCAGCAGAAAGGCCGCACTAAATCCACAATGACAGGGGCCTATTAAAAGCCATTTTTTCCCCCCTATTTCATTTAATGACTTTTATTGCCACGCTGCCCTTCGATTGGGCAATAATAACAAGGGAATGCAGCACTCAGCATTCTCCTATCAGATGCTCACATTTTTTTTTTTTGCTTCTCTCTTTTTAATGAATTCCTCTTTGGACCAATAGCCTGCTGAAATAAGCACAAAATGGCTTGCTTACTGCGGTGGAATGTTCAAATGTATGGATGCTGTATGCTAGTGTTCATGTGAGTGGACATTTTGTGTACAGTGAAAGCTCTTAAGGCTGAACACAGTCTCTGATTTGTTCCAAACAATTTTCCCCATCCGAAAGTGGCAAACTGTCAGCAATCATAAACCTTTTTTTTCCTGTCGAGGCAAAGTTTCAAGTAATGATTTAACTTTCTTATTAGTCATACAAATGTAAAAATGAGATAAGTACAATCATATGCTCTTAGTAAACACACGGTGCAGTGAGCGTTTGTTATTCTATCATAAAGTTGCCGTTACCACTTTATTGAACAGAATCATGTGGCGATGAATCTTCACATCTGTTACCTTTTTTCGTGTGCTGTCAACTTGACCGCTGCGTTTGGCTCGGTCGTTGTGCTGGTACCGCACCTCTCGCTCTGGTGACTTTAACAGCGACAGTGAAAGACAGATGAATGAACAGGATTTCATATTTCTTATTCATCTGAGGCGTTCTTCCGTCCCACTTCAGCAGCAAGCAATTTGCTATTAGCGCTTCTATTAGTGCTTATATGAATAGCAGCGATCTGGTTTTGCCTCAAGACGTTAGCTTTCAAGTAACGATCGACTCGTCCACTAGCTAGCTTGTACTAGCTAGCTAGTTTGCTCATGTATTCGAAACAAAAGCGTCTGGCAGTTGAGTATTATTTAATATGGCACTTTTTTTAAAATTGTAGTCTACATAAAACAATCTCTTATGTCACTACAATTTTAAAGGTAAACAGACTTATCGCTCACAAAGTGATTGCTGCACACATGACCCCAAACTATGGATTAGCCATGGAGGTCTGCACGTGAGAACTTAATCAGCCATTTCGCATGTCGTCTTGAGAGATTTCTTCTCTTTGATTCTAGTTTAGAGGGTCATAATAAAAAATTAGGTGATCGAAATTTCATTTTGTGGAATTTATTTTAGTCGTGAATCAAATGTGACAAAATGTAGTGCGCTGCTTGGCTGCAACCAGCACAGGTGCTGTTTATTCACTCTCAATTAATTGGCTGTTTAAAGAAGCGCAACGTAACATCAACTGTTGGAAGTAGCACTATATCCACACTCTGACGCAAGTCGTCATGGCAACTGAATCTGTACTGACCATTGGAGAAGCAGTACATTGGGCGGGGTGACCTCAGGCCACCCCCCCTGTCAATAGGTTAGTTTCAGAAAGATAAGAAATAGTTTCTGAACTATGCTTTCATTCTTCATCCTTGGGGATTTTGACAAAAGCACGCCACATATATGTTTGTAAAACACCTGGGAACTATTTTAATTTGGGAAAAGAGCATAAATTTCTCCTCTAAGACAAAACAGAGCCTCTCTGTGCATGTTGCTTAACATCTATTTCCTTGCCAGGAGCCAAACTGCTTTTACCCGGCTGAGCCCAAAGGCGACAAACAATCCTCTTTTGCGCGCACGTGTGTATTTAATCTGTATATGTTGTTGCGTAAAGAGCAGGAAGTTAGCTGCTGCTGTCTCACAATGTCCCTAAAGCTAAAGCGAGACGATGCGCTAACAGTTGGCCACTTGAGATGTTTATCTTAGCGCAGAGGGCTCACCAAGAGTGTTTACGGTGCGGTGAATGCGAAAAGGTGAGGCATGCAAATGATAAGCGGGTGGATGACATTCCCGTCTGTCTTCATTCCCACGCTATCTCCTTTTCACTCCTGCACGCACACACATGCTTTTTTTTTTTAGGCGCTCCCTGGCTCGGCGGTGCCGGGGCGCAGGGCATCATGGTCGGACTGTCCCCCCCAGTGGCCAATTGCTCTACTTAGACCAGCAAGCTGCCATTATTGTTTTCCGATAAACACCGAGTTGGCCTTTTACATGTAAAGAGAAGCAGTTCCTCTACAATATTGGCTTTTGAAGTCCTTTTGCTCAAGTTGGAATACAATGAGGAATCAGAGCCGCGATAGGTTCCATCCAGCTCTTCCAGAGCCCTTGTGCTCAGTGTTAAATAGAAAACGCAGGAAATAAAAACACCACCGACCGCGCTGCATCTGGTGGGCCACGACTACCTAATTGCTAATAAATGTTTAAAAAGTGTTGTTTTTTTTTTTTAATTCAGAAAAATAAATATACCATACAAATGAAGTTGTGCTAATCGTAGATGATTAAAATGTACAACTCACAGCTCCATAACTTTAATCAGAGGTATAATAAATGAAAATAAACTTGCTCAAGGAGTCTCACGTTTAAAGGTTTACAACGTCTATAAACAGGCAAAACGACACAAAAGAGTGTTATGTGACAGGCCATTTTTTTTCCCTCAACCCTTCGCACTCCTCCCTGCCCAACAGGCTTCAGGAACCATGTGAGCTATGTGGGGAAAGGGTGGCGGTGATGGTGGTGGTGTCGAGGGGGCCCAGAGAGCGCTCGGTGCCTCTGGCTGCGCCTGGTGCAGCGATGTCAGGCCGCTGTGGCATGCGAGACATGAGCTCTGCGGCAAGTCGCAGCTGAAAACCAGAGAGGGAGAGGCCGTCCTGGTATGACAGGCAGCCACATGCACTTGTTTCACTTTTGTCCCGGTTCAAAGGGACGTTTGCACCCATGCTATTTTTTTTTAGGGAACCTTGAACTCAGTCAGATTGGAAAATGGGCCTCAGAGGATGAATTCACACATCCAGTATGCCTTTCAAGCGGCACATCTGGTGTATCGCCGATACAATGACCAAACAACTACAGCACACCAGTGTCATCCTCTGCAATCGTTTTGCGTTTTTAATCGTCTACGCACCTTTGAATAAAGCATAGTTACATCTATCCATAAAGCTCAAGGTACCGGTGTCTATTAAATGTTGTGAGTCTCAAATAAAAGACATGTTGTTTTAGCTGGGCTGTGTGAACAATTGATTCTGAGCTAGATGGTTAAATGCAAAAAGTTGTGGGACGTTTGCACCCATGCTATTTTTTTTTAGGGAACCTTGAACTCAGTCAGATTGGAAAATGGGCCTCAGAGGATGAATTCACACATCCAGTATGCCCTTCAAGCGGCACATCTGGTGTATCGCCGAAACAATGACCAAACAACTACGGCACACCAGTGTCATCCTCGGCAATCGTTTTGCATTTTTAATTGTCTATGCACCTTTGAATAAAAGCATAGTTACATCTATCCATAAAGCTCAAGATACCGGTGTCTATTAAACGTTGTGAGTCTCAAATAAAAGACGTGTTGTTTTAGCTGGGCTGTGTGAACAATTGATTCTGAGCTAGATGGTTAAATGCAAAAAGTTTTGCTTTGTAAATTGTAAGAAGCCTGATTCTGATCCAAGTATATCCAAGTGCAGGTGTTTTTTTTTTTTTTTCTCCGATTTATGCTGGCATGTAATGTATACATCATTAATTGGTATACAGTGGTTGGTTGATAGAGTCTCGGTTTGACCTTCACAAATTCACCGCTTCCCCACCTACTTATTTGCGTCTTTTTTTAACCTAATCTCCTGTTCATTTACTTTTTTTTTCCACCCAATGCCCCGCTTACATGGACTTTTTGTCAGAATTTAGGTTTTAGTGTTAATTGAAATTAGTGAGTGATTCACAGATTTTCGCTATTCATGGTTGAGCTCAGTCCCGATTCCCAGCAAACAAGATCTGCTTTTTTTTTTTTCTCCTTCTATTTATGCTGCCATGTAATGTATACATCATTGGTTGGTATACAGTGGTTGGTTGATATAGTCTCGGTTTGACCTTCACAAATTCACCGCTTCCCCACCTACTTATTTGCGTCTTTTTTTAACTCAATCTCCTGTTCATTTACTTTTTTTTTTCCACCCAATGCCCCGCTTACATTGACTTTTTGTCAGAATTTAGGTTTTAGTGTTTATTGAAATTAGTCAGTGGTTCACAGATTTTCGCTATTCATGGTTGAACTCAGTCCCGATTCCCAGCAAACAAGATCTGCTCTTTGAAAGAAATCAAGGCACATTGTGATGGTGTGTATCCGTCGTGGCCATTCATGCCGTTGCAGATTTCTGATTCACATCCACATTTAGAAAAAGGCCTGATTCTGATCCGTGTTGAAATGATTCTCTGTGTTTTACGCTGCCATGACTCATATCCAAATTGGGCAAAAGTTCAACCCCATTATTGTTTCTGTTGAACTCCCCTGTCTGTATATTGTTAGTTTGGTGTAGCAGAAATGTTCATGAGCACAGTCACCCGCTGCAAGTTCAAAATTACATGAATTTAAAAAAAAAGAGTCCAAAAGTTGATACACCACAGCACCACTACGAACAAGTCAATCAAGTGTCAACACATTACGTCATAAGTATGTAAAAATACAAAATTAAGAGATGGAATCAAAAAAGTCAATGAAAGAAGACTTATCCCCTCATTGTTTATCCCCCCCGCCCCCAATCCAAATTGGGCAAAAGTTCAACCCCATTATTGTTTCTGTTGAACTCCCCTGTCTGTATATTGTTCGTTTGGTGTAGCAGAAATGTTCATGAGCACAGTCACTCGCTGCAAGTTCAAAATTACATACATTTAAAAAAAAAAACAAAAGTCCAAAAGTTGATATACCGCAGCACCACTACGAACAAGTCAACACATTTCTTCATAAATATGTAAAAATACAAAATTAAGAGATGGAATCAAAAAAGTCAATGAAAGAAGACTTATCCCCTCATTGTTTATTCCCCTCCCCCCATTTTTTTAAATGCAAAGGTAGCAGATCAATTTGACACATATGATAATGCAAGAGTTAAATTCTGAAAACACGGAGGACTTCCTATACTAGCATTTGTGCCTATAGCGTAGAAGAAGAAGAATAACCACACCACTTCATATGATAATGCAAGAGTTAAAATTCTGAAAACACGGACGATTTCCTATACTAGCATTTGTGCCTATAGTGTAGAAGAAGAAGAATAACCACACCACGTCTGTGTCCAGCAGAGTCTCATTACTTTCTCATACTTCCAAACTAGTAACTAAATCAAAGAAAAGGGTATTGAAATGACTATTTGAGAGGCTGTGCTTTGGCATCGCCAACTAGTGGCCGGGCATGCACACGCACGCGACGTCCTTATCCTCTTTCCGCTGAGGTTCCCGTTTTTACTGGGTCATTTTATGTAAACGTAGCCTTAATTATTGCTCTTTATACTCAGCCATGGTTTTCCTTCCTCTTCTCGAGGTCCTTCTAATCATCCCACGTGTCTCTTTTCCTCCCTCTCCCTTTTTTATATGCTCTTCGACACTCCATTTCTGCGCTTCTCAATTTTCCCCCCATTTCATTTCCCAAGCCGGGCAATAGAAACTCATATCTTATTTACACTGCCCTTATCGAGATACAGCATGTTTCCATAATGCTTCCTGTGTCCAATCTCCCAGAGGGATGGCTTGCCTATGCTACGCAGCTAGCGTTCTTCCCTTTCGGCGTCTTGTTCCCAGTCGGCGCGAGTGCGCATCTCGACCTCAGGGCTATCTGCTGCTACATTTAGAAGTTGTGTTTACCAATGTCTGGAATTAGGAGTAACAGCGCTCGGCCTATTTGCTGTGATGTCGCTCTCTGGAGTTTTCCCAGCGATTCCTCCCCTTTATGTTTTACACGCTTTCGTTCAGGCAAGCAACAACATTGCTTCTTTAATGTTTGGTCCGTGAACGAGCATGTTCTTGCGCAAGTTGTGTTTTTACTCAGTGGGGGCTGAGATTTTCACAAGAATATAGTTGAAAATGGTACAGAAAATTTCTTTGGACTGGAGTTTTGTGTCACATTTGTGTCACATCACAGTGCTGGGCATAATAATACGGTCGGTCAAATAATAGTTCCATCAATTGCGTTGAGGTGATTATTGTTGTCTTGAGCCAACAGAGGCTAAATCACTAAGGTTGGATTAACCTCGCATAGTTGAAGTGATACACTTCCGAAGATTTGCTGTGAAGTGGCACAATTGCGACACGCATCTTGGAAGTGCAAATAGAAAAATGCAAATCAAATCAGATGTCTTCAGATCGAAATCGGGCCTTTTTAAAACGTGGCTAAACATTTGATAAATAAATTGTATCCGCCAATGTGAATGCAGCAGAAACACGCCGATTTGGATGAACACCGATGCCAGCTTGGCGTCGTCCAATTGAGTCGACTGGTTCAAAATCACCGCAAATAAACGCACAAAGCAACCCTTGCTTTAAATGAAAACAACTGCAAAAGTGTCGACAAATAAACATAATCTAAACACGATACAACAGAAGTGTGCTCATTACTAAATGAGCAAAGTAATTTCCGATGGCGGGCAGTGGACTCATCTCGAGGTTTCACTCATTTAAATCAATGAAAGAAGAGTTGCCCAAATCTAGTTAATTATATGTGATGCTTAATATTTGTGTTATCGTTTACCTCTGTGTTGTCATCTGTGCAGTTATTACGTGTAATTTGAGCCTCACTTATTTCACATTAGTGGAACGGCAGCCATCTTGGATCTGAACTGGACATGAAATGTATGCGCTTGAATTGTACATGGAATTGGAATGGTGCTTTTGGTTTTGTGTTGTAACTCCAGCCCAAGTGACATCAAACCTTTTTTTTTTGGTTCAAAGTCTGGCAACATTCTCATGAGAAGCAAAAGCTTTCACGTCTGCTTCAATTTGTAACCTTGTTTACTTGAGTTGCTGTTATCAATAAAACATAGACCTTGTTTTGTACAGGTAAAGTGCTTGTCGACTGCTTGTCTTTATGCAATATTCAGCACGTGTGTGCGTACAATGCCTTCCTTTTTGTTGGTGAGGAAAAATAATTCCTTCGTAGTATGCTCGTGTGCTAAAACCGGGCTGTCCGTACTCATGTGGACACGTTTAATAGATTCACAGATTTATTGCTTGTTTTTTTTTTTTTTTTTTTTTTTTGCTCCTGAACACCTTCACTGGTTTGACTGCGCCTTGTTCTATTGGGTCCCAGCCATACTTTTTACACAACCATACACGACTTTCAACAATGGCAACGAGCCGCCGTCGTGTTGTTGACAGTTGGCCGCCACAGTGGCATTTCCACCCTGTCTGTCTGCATTCTTGCCCAGAACCTCATATCTGGCTGCCTGTCTGTCTCTCTGGCTAGCTGTAAAGCTGTTAGCCATCCCTCCTGGGCGGCTACGTCAGCTCACCTCCTAACCCTTTCACAGCCACTGACAGTCCACCCCCGGCCCGGGAAGACGTGGGTAATGGCCGTCCGTCTCTGATGTACAGCTGGACTCGATTGGAGTGCATTGGCAGACGCACGGCTAAAATAACAAAAGGAAGAGTGGAGGGGGGATGAGTGAGAGAAGGAGCAAAGCGATCGATAAAGCAGGGGACACATCGCCTAATAAAGATTTATTCCCCTTTTTTTTTTCTTTTTTTTTTTTTTTAACCCCCCCGCAGTCCGCTTTGGCAGAAGAGAATTTGATTAGTGCACTTCTTCTCCCAGGGCGCCTCTGATTGCATGTGCACGCCCGAATCTGCACCCCTCCCCGGTGTGTTTGTGTGAAGGGCTGAGGCTGACGCTGTGTCGTTTGTTCCATGAGCCGTGGCACGGGCAGCTGCAGCTGTGTCCCTGCCTCGCTTTCTCGCTGTCAGCTAATATTTAGTTAATCTTTGGTCTGGGACCTACGGGATTGGCCGGAGCTCCTGGTGTCCCATCCATCTCGCGCTGATCTATATTCCACACTAGATGCCTGCGCCATTAAGCGGGGCGGAGGGTGGGGGGTGGGGAGCTAACAGGGGGATGAGATGGCAGGAAAGCGGTAGAAGGAAGACGAAAGGGCAGATGGGTGCTGGGAGAGGCAGGAGAGTGATGGAGGGGAGAGAAAGGAGGAGTTTTTCGAATTGAGCTTTGGTTCCACCAGGTGGTACGGTTTGAGGCAGAACGGTGCCCTAATGGTTAACACATCTGCCTCGCAGTTCTGTGCTTTAGGATGCGTGGTTCAGCTTCCTCTCAAACCTCAGAAACTCGTATATTAGATTGACGGATCACTCTTAATTGTCCTCAACAACATTATTGGATCTTTGAAAATCAAGCACAAATTCTACCTTTGGTGGAGATGCCTCTTATCGGGGGCGGTGCTGTTTGTTGATTGTCCGCCAGGGAATTTTGAGTTACAATATGTACACATTCCCGTTTTGTTTCCGTCATAACAATGGCACTCCGCTTTAAACTGAGAACCCTCGTGAGCCTTGAATGGTATTTTCCATGCTGCGTTTAAATGGCTGCGCGAAATGGATCTGATCCGGGTTATAGCTGGTTTATGTGGACAGACATCTTTTTTCCCCATTATGGAATATGATTGATTTTGAATAAATGTAGTTAGTTTAGTTATTTAGTTCAAGTCATTATTCAATTATAAATAAATAAAAAAAGAAGTCCTCAGTTTACAGCGGGAACGACATACGAGGTTTGTGCAGTGGGAATGTGCTCAAGAATCCCCGCTTATTTACTGCCAAACTTTAGATTTCATTCTATTGATGGCCAAGTGTTTTTTTTTTTTTTTTTGAATTTTTTTTAACGCAAGTATTTAGTATAATTATGACTTGACTACTCCATTTTCCTTGGTTTGTGATTGAGGTAAAACATATTTGGGCAACGTCATTCCGCCGTAAACCGTAGCCCATGTCAATCATGGGCAGCAGAAATGGAGTTGCATCAGTTTTTCCTGCTTCATACTCATTTTCTGGCTCATTTTTAAGGAAAATCCTCTCTCCGGTATGCAAAACTGTGGCGTATGGGAAAGCAAATGAAGGAGGTAGCAGGCCACATACACCTCATTGATATGCGTTGCACAGCACGTGGATGCAAGCGTCGCACACCTGCACAATCTGAGTGCTGAGTCACTCGTGGCCAAAATGCTTTTTACCCGCCCGTGTCCATCTGAATGGAATATGATCCTTCATAAAGTGCTTTGTTATTCGCCCCACCCCCACCTCAGCTTTTCCTAGAAACCAAATATGTACAATTTAGTGTATCTCATCCCTGTTTGGTCCTCGCTCTTCCTTACTTGTGCAGCACTTACGCGCCCAACCCCCCATCCCTCACAATTCACAGTCATGTGTGTTGTCATTTGCAACCGCTGGCTCCTGAGTGAGCGTGCGTATATGGCACCTGTTAGTGAGGGGCTACTGGAGCGTGCTTAGGGTCACGGTGTTGGGCGATCCGCAATGAATAGCGGGCCTGTTGCCCGAGCGCAACTGGCTCGAGGAGGACCGGTCTGGTGAGCCAGCGAGGAGGGGACGACGAGTGGTTTGGGGAGCCCAGTGAGCCTTAACCGCCTCCTGTCTGCGCCTTCTCCTGTCTGCGTTACCGTCGGCAGTGGCTGAGTGGAATAGAGTACAAATAATTTGTTACTGTAGTTAAGTACGTTTTTCAGCTTTCGGTTGTCACTCTTTACGGTGTCAAAATAGCCTTGTTACTGATTTCGACGGCCCCACAGAAAAAAGGATGGAAAGCAGAAAAAGAGAAAGTCAACCATAGTTGAGATTTTGGGGCGTTGATAATGTGGGGGGGGGGGGGGGGACTGACAACAGCGACAAGGATGAATGTGTATATCCAGCGATGCACTATGAGCAATGATGGCAACCGGTTCGGCTAAGCAAGATAATGTCAATCCATGGCCTTATTTAATAGAATTTGACATTGTCGGCTCCAGTCACGATTCATGACAAATACATTGTTGGTTGTGCAAGCCTAATTCGCTGTATTTTTTTGGCAAATTTAGCTTTTTTTTTTGTTACTCGGCTCAACTTACTTCACAACGTTAGCAAAGCTACGGGAACACGTAT
This sequence comes from Hippocampus comes, assembly GCF_001891065.2. Classification (NCBI taxonomy): domain Eukaryota; kingdom Metazoa; phylum Chordata; class Actinopteri; order Syngnathiformes; family Syngnathidae; genus Hippocampus; species Hippocampus comes. The sequence continues at coordinate 363,816 of NW_017805532.1, read as the reverse complement.
CGATAGCATGAATGTCAGATTCCATATATTGTTACTTTTAATAAAGTACAGGAGTTGAATCTGTACTTTTTTACCTTTTTTTGTTTCTTTTTTTTTCCCCAAGGGTGTACTTCTACCTATGTAGAGAGTGTGAGTGCTTTTGCCACCTCTGCTAGTTGGAATGTAATGGCGTTTCCACTGTCCACCTCCAAAACCTCCACTCCCACCCCTGCGTACGTCTCTCTCCTTCTCTGCTTTCCTGTTAAAATTCTCCCCTCTTTCATCCGTCTCTCTGTATGTCCTTCCAGCTGCTGGCCAGGGGAACAGCTGACTAAATCTAAAGCTGGGGGCCCCTGGCTCTGGCCTTGGCCCCAGCTATGCTCCAGCCTCCCCGCCCGCCCCCCTGTTCCCAGCCCTCCCTTCTTTCCTTCCCTTCCTCTGGCCTCCAGCCCTTGGCTCCTCTTTCCGCCGTCCCGGCTCGGCCATGGCCCTGCCTCTGCGCCTCGGATCCAGCTCGGCTGGCTTTACTTGCAGCGCTTCCCTTCCAACCATCCCCACTTTTGCAGCTCAAAAGCCTCTAAACTCTCTCTCTCTCTCTCTCTCTCTCTCTCTCTCTCTCTCTTTCTCTCTGTTTTGCCCATAAGCACGCCTCGCCTTCCCTCCCCCCCTCCCTCCATCCCTTCTTCCTGTCGCCGACAAGCTGTGGCTGGGCCCTTGGTCTGAGCCCAACTTATCTGGACCGAGACTCCATCCAGGCTGGCCGCAGTTCAGTCCTCTGGCTCGCATACCCAGCCGCTCTGTTCCAGGCATTTCTCCCTGGCTGGTAACGTTAGTCACTGTAACTCATTGTGGCTCGCTCCCCCCTCCAAGCCACGCTCAGCAAGCACATTGGAGGCCTCTCTCCTCATGTGTCTCTTTGTCCGCTCGCTCTCTCCATTACATCTCTTTAACTTGGAGAGACAGCCCAGGCCCTGGCACCAACGGGAGTGTGTGCGTCGGGCGAGGGTGCGAAGCATGTGACGCGTGATTGGCAGCAGAGGGCACGGGGTGGGGGGGGGGGGGGGGGGGGGGGGGGGGTGGAAGCGGCGAAGGGGGAAGTCGGCCTTGTCACATCTCCCGGCGGTTTGATTTTTGCCCAGGGAACAGAGCTTTTCGTCCCCCTCCCCTCGCCATTTCTGTGACTGTCAGACCTAGACTGCGGGCTTGCGGGAATAGGTGGGGTTCTTACCCGTAGAAGACACCTGTCAGTGGCCTTCCACCTCCTCTCTGACACCCCTCCCCCCTTGTATGGAGTTACAAAACACCCCACAGACGCACTTCCCCAGTGTGGAAGTGGACAGTCAGATGCATAGCACAGCAGCCTTGTGGATTACTGGAGCCACAGGTCATGCAATGATTCACATTAAAACTGCGCAATATTGGAAAAGCCTGCATTGTGGGTGTTGAAAATTGCGATATCGATATTACTGCAGTATTGAACACGGACTTAAATAAATTACATTTTTATGATCAAATAAAATAGTTTTTTCATGTGGCAAAGTAAGCAGGCTTAACGTGTTCGCCGCTAATCAATTGTAGTAACTGTTAGTATTTAAGCTATTTAGTGATCGTAATGCAACTAGACACTGTTCGCCTGCCGATGCTCATTTAGGGTTGCATCTGATTGGTCAAAGTCAGATAAAATCATGCAGTTCCATATGAAAGTTATTGCATTATTGTCTTTGCGATACGCGTATAGCATGGGCCATTATCGTGACGATATTTTTTTCACAATATCGTGCAGCCCTTCAAATGACACTTTTTTTAAAATTTTGAGGGGTTCATTGCTAATGGAGTGGTCCTCATAGATAACTTTCCTAATTGGGGCCATCAGTAGGATAGTGTGTGTCAGTAGGACATGTGCTAACTGACCATTTTTAGAAAAGTGTTTCACATCGGGATTCATTGCTAGTGTTGTGTTTCGCATGGGTGACTTTCGCATTTGTAGTGTCGTGTTTGACTTTTACCCTTGGGGTCATTGGTAAGTGTAGCGGTTCACATGATTGACTTACGCCACACCCCGCAGAACCACTTCCTCATGTGACTACTCCAACAAGCCCTTGCTACTTGGTGACATCACGACGGCAACGCCTTCTGGATTATTATCCAGCGCACTCTGACTGCTGTTGTCGTTTTGGTTGTTTGTGTATGAACAAAGAGGAAACGAGAGCGGGAGGGAGGCTGTACGGTTCGTGCAACACGAAAAAAAAAAAAAAAAAAGTTTCCTTTTGGGCTCCTCGCCTTGACTGACAGATGCAGGACGATGAAAGCGCATTCCGAACGCAGCGCAGACTTCAAAGTGTCCTGTGTTCCGCCATTTATCGGCGACAAGCTGCGCTCCCACTGTGGCTTCGTGAAAACGGGGAGGGGGAGAAACTTGAAGGAACAGAGGCAGATGACAAGCAAGCAGCCATCCAAACAGCTGGAGGGGGCCCAGTGGAGGAAGAGGAGGAGGAGGGCTGCTAAATAATCAGACCTAGGCGCTGTAACCAAATCGGACTGCTTTTCATAAGCGCTCGCAATCAAAACAGCTTGTTTGATGCACACGCCTCCTGATACAAAAGATGTTTGAGCAGAGAAAAAGTGACTGCTTGAAGTTGGTTCAAAACAAAAAAAACAAAATCCGCTTTGGGGGGAGTTTTCATGCCTCATTCTGCTTTGTGTAAACTAACACAACTCACGCTAGTCTGTTTGGGGAAAAACACACCAAGTCAGCCAGTGTACTCTGGACTCAAGTCTCTGGAGTCTTCTTGGCATATAAATGAGTCCACTTACTTAACTAAACTTTCCGATCTTGACGTGGTTAGAAGCTTTTTAGCCACACGCTTTGATTTTGAGCTTCCAAAATCACAACTGCACCTATATTTGTGTCAACCACCTATTCGTAATGTTGACAGTGTGTTCATATCAGAAGATGGGAAAAGGAAGTAGTGTAGTGCGGTTCAGTTGGTTGACTTCCTTAATTGGGGCCACCAGTCGTGGAGCCGCTCGCTTTCACAGTTGACGGCCACTGCGAGTGAAACGGTTCCCTCGCAATGTCGCTTGAATGATTATTAGTGTAGTGGCACGTAGAAGGTGCCTTTTGCGATTAGGGGCCGTTGGTTATATAGTGGCTCACGTCGGCGACTTGCAGTGGGAATCATTGTGGGGAATTTCCCGATTGGTGCGCTCAATGGTATGCTAGTTCACTTGCTGACCGTTTATAGTGCCCTTGGGCCACTTGACCATTTAGACATTCACATTCAAGATTGGGCACTCTTGGTAATGTAGTGAGTCACATTGGGGATTTTTGTGACTGGGCTATTGTCCGTGTACAGTGTTTCATACTGGTGATTCTGTGTTTGGGGCCACTTTGCATCTGTGACTTTCATGACTCGAGCCAATGAGTAGTGTAGTGATTCACATCGGTAAACGACGGTTGGTAGTGTATCGGTTTACATTGGTGACATTCCTGATTGAGGTTACCAATGCTGACCATTGTTAGTGCAACGGTTCACAAGTGATTTTGGTGATGGGGGCCATTAGGAATGTAATGTTTCACATCGTTTGCTATTGGAGCTCATTGTTTAGTAGTTCGCACAAATGGTTTCATGATTGGGGTTACTGATCGTGGTGTGAGTTGCAAGGCAAGGCAGCTTTACTTATATAACGCATTTCATACGCTTAAGGTAACTCAATGCGCGTCACATATTTAATTAACATTTACAGGCAACATTTAAAGCCAAAAATGCAACATAAAGCATGAATTTCAGACATTAAAAAGAAAGTGAAGAATTTAGGGTGTTTAAAATTAAAGCAGATAAATAAGTAGTTCACTAAAATTACCAATTACGTGGACACGGTTCAAACACAGAAACAGAAGACAAGTAAAATAATAAAAGTAGGTTTCAAAAATTACTAAAAAAACGTTCTGTGGAATTGATTTGAGAGTGTAAAAAAAAAATAACGTAATCAAAAGCATGGGGGGAAGCAATTTTTTTAAACCGAGATTAAAAAAAAGAAAAGATACATTTTTAATCTCGATTGAAAAGTGTTTACACTTGGGGCTGACTTGATTTCTGTTGAGTTTATTCCATTTGCATTCGGCGTAGTGGCTAAATGCCGCTTCACTCTGTTTGCTTTGAACTCTGGGCCCCACTAATTGGCTCAAGTCTGCACACCTCAGAGATCTACTGGGTTTATATTCAGTCAGCATTCTTTAATGTATTCAAGACACAAAACATTATTTATTCATATTTACACATTGACATCGTTGAATGAGGTAAGGAGCCTTTAGGGGTGTGGCAGATCTGCCGGGACAGTCTTGTGGTTGACCCGCTAACATTTGCAGTGTCCTGATTTGGGGATTTTGGTGCTTTGGGCCACTGGAATTGTTGTGTTTCACAAATGCAGGTGGGCGGGGTCCATTGATTGTGTTATGGTTCACATTGGCGACTTTTGTGATTGGGATCATCACTCAAGTAGTGGTTCATGTCGAAGAGTTTCATGTTTGGGGCTCGGTCCCGAATGTGACGTTGCCGATTGTGGCCAGTTCACAGAAGTCACTTTTGTGTTTGGGGTCATTGGCAGTTTGACAGTGGACAGAGCGTACTACTTTAAAGCATTGCGTGATTCAAATTTGTGACTTGCGAAATCGGCGCCGCCACAATAGGGCAATTTTGTGATCCGGGCAATTGGCAGTGTTATGATTCACACTGGTGACTGTTTGGTAATGTTCTTCTTTGAGGTGACTTGTGATTGGTGCCATTGGTAGTGTAGTGATTCCCATAACTGACATTTGCAACTGGCGTATCGTGTCTATAGCTTATATAGTGTAGTGGTTCACATCGGTGGGTCCATTTCGTACTCCGTGCCCGTTTCATTCCTGCCCTTGGTTTCCAATGTTGTGCTCCTCCCTTCTATGTTACACAATGATGTCACACTGTTTCACAAAGCTGACGCAGCTCGCACACACTCCGCCACGGATGCCACATCGGGCCTCCAAACCACACCTTGGCCACCAAAGCATACCGCGTGGTGGAAACATGCCCCCCCCCCGCCTCTCACCACCCCTCATAGAGTGCACACTCACATTGGCATCCATTGACTGCCACTGACCTAATTTGGGAAAATTTCACTGACCTACTTCATGGGTGAATGCTGACTTGCCCACAGGATATGAATCTCGCATAAACACATTCTCTATCCTTTGCGGTGAACTCGCAGGTCCTTCTAACGTCCTTTCTGGTTGCCATGGCACCGGGTTCATACCCCCGTGAACGAAAATGGTGTGCGTATGCTGTTGACGCGGAGATGAACCGACATTCGGGATGTCCTCCGTCGTCTAATGTGCAATGTGCGCCACGGGCCTCTAGGCCTAAAATAACCGAACAGGTTCCGTACAAATACGACAAAGAGGCAAAGCGTGCGATGAAGCCACAGTGAATGGCTGCGCCGTACACGCCTCTTTTATTTGCCAACAATCACGTGCCCTCCAATGCAAATACGCACGCTTGCACCAGCGGCGAGTTGTCATGGCGACATATACAGATGTCAACAAAAGAGAGTGAGGCATCTGGAGCGTTGGGGGGTTGGAGTGGTCTTTCCCCTGCTCTTCCAACGGGGGTCTATTTTGATGTTTATTAGCGTGAAAGAGGAGTTGCTTCTGTAACGTCTGCTGTTCGCGTGAGAGTGGAAACCGAAACCGCCCAGAGAGGAAGAAGAGGAGCTCAATTCTCCGATTGCGAGGCTTCGCAGCTCATTGATTTCTCCCCCAAACCTCCACCCTCTTCTGTAGCATGTGATGCCACCGCCTCCCTTTTGCTTTATAGTTTATCCTTGGGAGAATGTTCCTAACATCAACGTCAATATTTACAGCAATAGCCCGCAGGCAGCAACATCGACCCCGTTGTACTCTTTACCTTTTCTCCCGATCCCTCCTCTCCTCCTCCGCCGTCCTCTTCACCCTCCCTCCCCTTCATTTCACCGCCTCTTGACCGCAGATATTTGATGCAGACTTGAGAAATGCTGCACGACGCGTGTCAAGCGATATTAAAACGTGAGAGATGCTCACCTCCCACCCGTCACCTCCTTGGGTGCCCCATCCTTCCTGCGCAAACTGTCTGCCATGGTTAATGTGAGCCGTGACACTTCTTTGTCTTGTTCACATCTACGCGGGGCTATTTGTAGCCCATTTATAGGAAAAAGAAACCATGATGTCCACCCATCTATTTTCCATTGCATGCGAGTGAGCAGGAGCTTCGGGTGGGGTACACTCCGGACCGGTCCCGAGCCAATCGCAGACAAACAAGCACTCACACTCATGTTCACATTTGGACAATTTACAGATGTCAATCAAACTAGCATTCATGTTTTTGGACTGTAAGAAGTAGCCTGGAGTAAAGTCACCAAAGAGATGATCCAGTGGAGAGGCGAACCGAGATTGTTTTGAGGCCGACGAGTTCATCAAGCTGCCTGGTAATAATAATGCAAGAATTAAAAGTAATGAATGGGTACTTTGGCTTTTTTTCCCCACACTCCAAAAACACCCATGTTAAGTTTATTGAAGACATTCACTGCCCTCCATAATTATTGGCACACTAGCATACAACAAAGGTTGTGTTCTTTAGCTTCTAATAAAATCTATCTTTTTTTTGGGGGGGGGGTCACATTAAATTTTGTGCGCTCCATTTATTAACACCCTTGATGGGAATACTTTGTAGAACCCCTTTTTTCCCCCAGCGAAACCTCACCTAATCTTCTATGATGTTTTGCAAGACGACGGGAGAATAATGCAAGAGGGATCTTTGGCCAATCCTCTTTGCACAATCTCTCTAAATCATGCAGTGACCTGTGTCCTCTCCTTCGCACGCTCCTCTTGAGCTCACTCCGCAGCTTTTCAATGGGGTTGAGGTCTAGAAACTGAGATGGCCATTGGAAGAGCTTGATTCTGCAGTTTTCAGGATGAGGGTATGCTCCTGAGGTAAAAATGTAATTTCTTTTAAGGCTAACTTCATGATTATCTGCTAAAAACAATCACGTTTATCAGTTCGAACATGAAATATTTTGTTCCACTTTGTTTCTCTTTCCAGCACCACATTTGATAACTTTTTACTGTGGCATTTAGTGGTTAGCACAACTGCCTCGCAGACAGGTACTGCGGCTTCCTCTGACATTGCAAAAACACATGCATGTTGGGATCAGTGCGTACTCAAAAATTGTCCAGAGTTCTGAACATGAGCGTGAATGCTCCGGCAGACACATGACCCTAATGAGTACAAAATGGGTGGATGGACTTTAATAAGATGATAAGGCCAAACCGCATGGAATTGTTTTCCTCTTTTAATAATGATGTGTTTTTTGGACGTTCACAACATTTCGCCCTCGCTGTGATCAAAGAACAATGACAAACAGGAACATTCGGCAATACAACGCCTGCCAGCATTGTTCAAAACAAAAAAGAAAATGGCTTCTGAAGCGCTTAGCTGACTTCCTCGTGCGTGCATGCATGTGTTCTTTCATGTGTGTCAAGGTAATAATATGAACCTATGAGCTATATAATAGGATGTTGGCGGGGGCTGTTAGGAAGGGAGGATGGTGGGGGGGGGGGGTGGTTGTGGTTGTTCAAGCATAACACTGAGGGAGATGAGGAGAACGGCTGGTGTGACCTCCGCGCATCCGGGAAGGAAGGGGTTAAATTGAGTTGGCGGTCCGGTCGGCGGGAGGCTGCTGTGCATTACGCAAAAAAAGCAGCGGCTGGCTGAAGCTGAAAGGGGAAGTGCTGAGCTCAGAGGTGCCTACCCGCTACAGCTGAGCGCTCCCCATGCTTCCCCTCCGCCAGGCGTGGTGATGTGTGTCTGTGTGCCTGCTCAGGAATGCAACCCCCCCGCCACCACCGCCGCCGCCGCACCCCACCCCCTCGATCGCAGCCTGTGCGTGTGTGTTTATGTGTGCACGTGTGTGACTGTGTCTATGTGTCTGGAATGATGCCTCCCCTTGTCTAGTAAGTGACGTCAGTACACACACAACGGGTCAGCACAAGGCTAGGGAACATTCCCCGTGTGTGTGTTTTTGTGTGCGTGCGGGTGTGCGTGCGATGGGAGGGGGCAACCGGAGACGAGCCAAATAATGAGGAGAGAGGAGGAGCTTTTTGGGAGCAGGAGGAGGGTGATTGCAGGCGGCCTACTGAAGCCAGTAGGAGTGCGTGCATGAAGGCGATATGAGTGTAGTGTGTCACGGGCTGGGTGATATTTTATACAGTGGAACTTCCAAGGATGAGCAGAAAATTCTCCCTGCATATTCCCTATTAATAAATTCACCTACAGTGGTACCTCTACTTACAAAATTAATTGGTTTTGGAAGAAATTTTTTGGCTAGAACATATAAATAGAGACGCGTTTTCCATGTAAATGCCCTAATCCGTTCCAAGCCCCCCCCCCCTTACCCCCCTCAAAAGGCGAGAGCAACACGTGTCATCAATTGTGACAAAATGTCGTTTTGTGCTAATCACACAAACACCCACGCAACACATCCCCCAGCACCTACGCACATTCCAAACCAATGAGCTGCATTTATTGTTTGACTCTTTTGTTTATTCTTGAAGCTCGGCTGACTCCAGGCGGCATCATCTCACTTCACTAGGCCAGCATTATCACGTCTCCACTACTCAGTGGCGTGCCGTACATTTGGTTCCCTCAGCAGGGACTTACCTGACTTAATCCACCTCTTCATGCCACCACTATCATGTCGCAATTAAACAAGCCATCGGTACTGCACAAAAATAGCATACAAAGGTGCCACGTACATCATCTGGAGCAATTCAGATACCGACCATGAAACAAACGTGTTACTGTGCAGATTGCTACAAATGTGTTTTGCTATCTGAACTTGGAATGGAACGAAGCAATTCTGACGTGTGCCAGCCCTGTGAGGCTGAATTTGACTGGATAGTGAAACTGTCTCATTGCACATACGTTACATTGGCCAACATTACTGATTCTAACAGCCTGAAGCAGATCAGATTGACAAAGCAGGAACATGGAGGAGAGCAGAGATGTCAAATTTTTGTCACAGGCCATCTCGTAGTTATGGTTTCCCTCAATTGGCCATTATGACTGTCTGTGTCTTATGTGTTGTGTTGTGTTATTTTGTTATTTTGACTTCAAGATGGCGCCGCGAGAGTGGCTGCCTTTCCAGCAGCTCCTATATTTTATTCTTCTACTTCTTCCTTTCATAACTTTGCTGCTGTGAATTGGGAATTTCTCCATTGCGAGACTAATAAAGGGTTTCTTATCTTTTCTTATCTTATCTTATTTTATGACTGTGAACACACATACAGAAAATGTGTGATTATTATCTCACATACAAACACAACAAATTGGTGGATAACTAATTTTGAAATCAGAAGCTAGTAAAATATTTTTTCCAATTCATTTGAAAAGGTGGATTGGTAACAAAATATGCTGGTAATGTCGTAACAAAATTGCTCGTAATAGGTCAACATTATTAAGAAAATTTGCAATTTTTGTATTGAGCAAGAAACAGGACGTCAATGCAAATGATTTGCCTTCGCAGGCCACATGAAATGATGTGGCGGGACGGGTCTGGCCCCCGGCCCTCAAGTTGGACACCTTTACTGTCGAGGTTTAAAAGAATAAAAATCTAATACAAATCATGGACTGCTAGTAAAGGAAGAGATTCTGGTAGTGTTGAGGCCAACAGAACAGGCCTTGCTAGTCCTGACCACGCTACACTGCCAGACTGCCGCTACTATATGGCTTTGTCGTTAGGACTGAAGGAGCACACGATGGCTTTTCAATGGGGCCCATCACCCCCTCTCTCCATACACTATATCTTATGCGGCTCTACTGGGACACACCTCTCGCTAATTACGCACATTGATTCCCTGGGCCTGCTGTAATTTCATTCACGCTAATGAACCTCACGCACGGATGACTATAACGTAAAGTTAATGTACAGCCAGGAGACGGAATTAGCAAGCCACCAGCTTCTCAAGTGACGATGGATGCGTGTAACCTGAGCTCAATAATTCCAGAATGAAGCGTTCAATATAGATACGGTTGCTACAAAGTTGCGTTGACAAAAGGCCTCTGAGCAAAACGTCCACTATACCTAAAAAAGCAGCTGTCATTCCAGATTGTAGGTTTGTTTTGTTGAATTTCATCAAATCCATTATAAATAGCTCCCAAACGCATGCCTCTTTATGCCTTTTATCTAATTTGTTTCAGGTGTAATCAGACACATTCGGACACATGAGCAACATGGTGGATGCTAGTGAGGATTAAAGACATAGCCCATTTATGCGAGGGGAGTTTTTTAAATAGTGGAAAATGGGGAAATGGCTTGTTCCCACCTTCATAAATGATCTCTCTGAACAACTCTTCTGAGGTTTTACTACAAAAATTGAACCAGAGAATTGCCATGTTTTATCTGTAAAATGTTGAGGATAGCTACCTTTTTTGCCCTAGAAAGCAAATGTAAACAACCATAGGTGGAAGTTTTGTATTTGTTTATTGAATGGATGTTTAGCACACATCAACGATGAAAAAGAAAATTGCCCTTAACTTTGTAGTTTTCAAACTACCAGCAAGGCTTGACATGACTCTCACAGAACCTACATTATAGGTGCTACATTGCTAGCTTGTTTTATTTCTGATGGAGTGTTGTGTTGTCATTCTTTCTTGAGCTTTTCAATTCCTTCTTTTTAACTTTGGTTACTAACTTTGGTTACTTTTCATACTGTAAGTGTTATGATAGCTCTTATCAATTCAGACTAGCTGTCCTAAGATAGACTAACCTTAACAACTGTCGGCGGCAGCTTTATTGAATCAGTTGATGCCTTACCGTCTGAAATAACGAGACATAAAAGTGTACATTTCCATAAATGTACACACCGGATATAGCATCCTTATTATGACAATGCCTTGTTTATTTTGCACACAACACAATAACGCTGCAACGATGTCACCCCAGAGAGACAAGCGCTCACCTCATGCTGCAAAATGGCTTGTTAAGTGCTTGACTAAGTATTTAAAATAAATCTTGACCTATTACTTTTGTATTCAATATCTTTTTTTCCCTGATTAAAATGCTAACTAGGCCTCCTTTGAAGCTTTCAGTTGCATCTAACTATCCTTGTCCATCAACGTTGTGGAAAAAAAACACTGGCCATCTTGCCATCTAATTTACCTCCGATAGAAATGCCATCTTGATGCTGTTCATACAGCCACCCCATTACTGTATAATTCTCATTCCTTATTTTGTTTCGATTTTCTTCCTCGAACAGACGGCCAGCTGTCTGCGCGTGGCCGGCCCATCCTTCAGAGCGGCCAACCTTTTGGGAGCCGTCACTGACAGGGCCGCCCGTCCCGCGGAATTACAATCCATTTTGAAAGTGATAGTTGGAAAATTGCAAGTCACTCTGGATGTAGCGCTTGGCAACTAAGTGGCAGTTGGCGGCGGCTTGTCACTTGCACACGCCAGCCAGTGACAGCTCCAATCTCCCCAACCATCCCCCGGGCTCCCCTGTGTGCACCCCCTTCCTATCCTGATGATTAGCACGCACGTTCTGCTTGTCGAAATCACAGGGAAAACAAAAATAGCACGAAAATCAAGCTTCACAGTGGTACCTTGTCTTGGGGGCGTGGCCAAGTGAATGACATCAGGAAGCTCCGGCAAGTTAGTTCCGTGTGAGCGTCTGGTCATGTCCTACAGCAGCTCCTTATCTCATTTTGTATCCTTGTGGTTGACTGTTTGCCCTGTTGAAGAAACAGCTGATCAAGCATTGACGGCTGCGGCACTCTTTTCGACGTAAGTTGGGGCACTTCTAACTTGTAAGTCAGGGTAGCACTGTGTAAGCAATTTGGGATCATGAGAGAGGTGAGAGAAAAACACATCTGGGGAGAAGAAGGCTCCTTGCCCTCCCCGGAGGGTTCAAGGCATAAATATGGCCGCCCTCGGAGCTCAGCTGTGTTATTCCTGCCCCTCCCACACCTAGCGCACGCACACACACACACACACACACACACACACACACACACACACACACGCATTTGAGGCAAGGTCTTCCGCAGGATAGCATTGATCTCTGTTTACAATCTCTGTTAGGGTGCTTCCTTATAGGACTAAACATGCTCGGAGATCCAAAAAGGCCTCTTAATCGAGCCGCAGTGGGGAGATTATGGGGGAGCTCTTTTGACTCTGGGTGGGACGAGGGTCTAAAGGTGGGGGTTGCCCGGCGACCTCCCTTTGACCTGCTACAAATCTGAGCTTTTCGGATCGGATTCCAGCCCGGTAGCTTTTTTTATCCATGAGGTTTTTCGCAGGCCATCTTTGGTCAACACGGGAGTCAGATGGCGTATTTTCCAATCGGCCGCAGGCGCTCACGGGCTTCGGATCATAAAAAGCTTGTGTAGCCCCCCCACCCCCTTTTTCCCCCGTTCTCTTGTCTGACGAGGTAATTTGATAAATGTGCAAGGCCCAAGTGGATGAGCACAGGCACATTTAACATCTATTTGCTCTCTTGGTTGACTCGCTTTCACAGTGAAATCAATCACGGACTTTTTAGCATAGCCGTATTAGATTTTGTTAACCATCACTCCCAATTCAGCCAATAGTCATAATGACCACTCCCCGTCTTCTACTTTGACGTGGAATCTTAAGTCAATTACAGAAATGTTTGTTGTTTAATGCAATTTGAGTCTTTTTTTCCCCTCCGCCCTTTTTTGGGATACAGCACTTCTGTGAGAATCTTTGAGGCTGCCGACCGGCATCTCCGCTAGGCAGCCTTCATGTGGGGAGCTAAATCCTATTTCATAGGCCGCGTATAAAGGCAACATTCTTCTGTCTCGCCATGTTGACGACTTCCAGTCTGAAGACTGGAGGTTTTGACATATATTCTCTTCAGCGACGACGGGGAAAATCATATAATCACTTGTGCACTCATCATTCCATTTTGTGCCACTCAACCTGTCAAGGGTGACAGGTGAGCTGGAGTTTGACCCAGCTGATTGAGTCTTCAATGCTGATTGAATGAACCTAAAATGATTGTTTTTTGCAATATGGAAAAGAAGCACTGGAAAGGAAACACACTTATTTATGCACATGATAAATGTATTTCAACATGCACGCAAACTGCTAGCATAAAATGAAAAGAAAATCCTCTTCCTATTGTTGTGTCTCTGTTAGAGATATAAATGCGCCTTTAAGAGGCGGGGCCCATTTGGCCATGGGAAGGTTCTGCTTGTGACTGCCTGGGCATTCGCTGTGTGTGAGTGTGCTCATTGTTGTTATATTCTCGTTGAATTCAATAAATGGCTGAAAAGTGAAGAATTCAATAAATGGCTGAAAAGTGAAGTGAGGGCATATTATGTCGATACTTTAAAAACAAACCCTAAAAAAAACAGCGCTGAAAACTGCAGATTTGCAAATTTTTGTGTGATTTTCCACAACAAAAAAAAATACATTTTTTTCACAAAAAAAGAAAAAAATCTGAATAGAGCGTATTAGCAATACACTGCTGCGCGGAGAAATTGTGCCATACTGTGGCTGTGTGTGGCTGAACCTTCTTATTACTGATGTTGTGTCATGTTCTTGTTGAATGGACAATGGTGGTGATTCTGGCTGGAGCGCAGAGAGCAGTCTTACCAGTGTTTGAATTTAAAAAAAAAAATGTTAAAAACAGATTAAAGCTTTTGGCTAATCAGGGACGTGTATATGTTTCATGGGGGCGGGGCAGTTGCTTTGACTTCGAACACCCAATCACCAAAAGTGTGTGTGTGGGTGGTCCCACAAAGCCATACGTGTGTGTATGTGTGTGTGTATGTATGTATGTATGTATGTATGTATGTATATGTATATGTGTATGTGTATGTGTGTATATATGTATGTATGTATATATATATATATGTATATATATGTGTGTATATGTATATATATATATAGATATATATATGTATGACTGTGTGTGTCATATCTAAACGTGTGTGTAGGTATCTCTCTCGCTCTCTCGCGCGCTCTCTCTCTCTCCATATATATATATATATATAAAATACACACACACACACACACACAGTATATAAGCATGCACTCATTCTGGCTTGCTCATTCACACACTCTTCCACAACGCCTCGGGCCAAGTGTGATTTCACCGCTGCGGCCAGGAGGGGTTTCTAGGGCAACCTCACTGAGGCCTTGTTCTAAAAATGGCCGCCATGGTTACTTTGAAAGCCAAGGCCGGCCTCTTGAACCGGCACAGAAAGGAGCCCTGAGCACCACTCGGGGA
>NW_017805532.1:253505-349135 GCF_001891065.2 Hippocampus comes | reverse complement strand
GGGGGGGGGGGGCTGGCGCTCAGTGGACCGGGGTGGGAACCAGGCGCTTTAATAGCAAGCACATGAGACGTGGAAGGTTTCAAACCCGCCCAACCAGCAGTCATGGGAGATGTGTGTGTGTGTGTGTGTTGGTTGGGGGGTTGGGGATGGGGGTTAGTTAAACAGTAATATCCCTGTACTCAGCACTTGGCTAAATTAAAAGGGCATATTTGGCGTGGGGGGCACTTTATGGTGCCCAGGCGATTGGACGGGAAAAGGCGAAACTCATTACCTACCCATCTGCCAGTGAGAGAGAGAGAGATCTGTGGGAAAAGCGAGAGGGTTGGTTGGTTGGTTGGTTAGTGGGAGGGTGAAACAAAACAGACTTTTGAATGAGTTTTATCACCACTTCGTCCTCCATGTGTGATGAATTTGAAGAATTGTGCTAATTTAGTCTCATGGGGGGAACAGAAAAACGCTTTGGAAACAAAAGTAATGTGCAGCTGTTTCAGTCTTTGCATTAATATGCTGTTTTATTCCGATGTTATTGCTCTCACATGTTTTTGATGTTCTCTTTTCACTGCATTCTCCGGACTCCTCTTGAAACACGTTATGCATGCACGTGCTCACAATACCTTGTATCACAGCAACAATGTGTGCTACTCTGACCACAAAACTGGTTCAGCATCACTTTGAAGGTGCACCATTTTTTTTTTCAATCCGGAGGACAGCATCCCGCCATTGCCATGGCAACCTTGCATCACCTCAATGGCACCTTTCCAGTGACAAAACTACAGGGCTTCTTCACTTTATAAAGGTCCCGCCATGCGAGGTTTTGAGGTTAGAAATGCCGTACAATGAACTAATTTGCCTTTACAGCTTTACAGTTGCCACCCTGCATATTTTGCCACGCAAGTCGTGCTTCATTCAAAATATTGAAACCACAACCTTAACTGAACGTAAGAGTCCAGAACAGTGTTGTTCCGTAGCCCATGCTCAGCAACCGGTGGTGTCGTTTTGGCATAGTTAACGGGAACAAAAGTAAAAGTGAAACATCTTTTCTCCCAAGCATTCTGTTATCCGTGTGTAGTTGCACACCAACAGAATCATGTTTAGTCCTCCGTTGTCGCACCAGCTGCACGGTTGTAAGCCTTTTTGTCCCACTTAGGTGAGTCGGCGTGACGCCCTCGCAGCGGCGCTGGTTCGCTTTGATTAGCGCAGATGCGGGCAACTGCCATATTCTCACCGCGTCTTGTGTGAATATTGTTCGCAAAGGTGCCCTCCCTCTTGCCAGCTGGCTTTCGCTGTGGTAGGAAAAAAAAAAAAGACACGCATTTCCTTGGCAATGTTTGCATATTTGCCGGCAGCGCTTCCTCCTCATGCAGATAGCGTTGTTGCATCGGTTTATGTTCTCAGCAGAGGTGGCACAAGTACTCACACTGTGTGCTCGAGTCGAAGAACAGATATGCCTCGATCATGTTATCAGGTTACAGGTTATCATGATTGGTGCATGAAAAATTTCAACTGTATACTAACCCACAAAATGTACTTTACAGTTACAGGATTGTCTTCTAGTCTGAGTATAAATACCCGTGCTCTATGATGGTCTGGGAACACTCTAAATTGTCCCTCGGTCTGAGTGTGAGCGCAGATGGTTGTTTGTCTCTGTGTGCCCTGCGATTGGCTGGCAACCAGTTCAGGGTGTCCCCCGCCTACTGCCCGAAAACAACTGGGATAGGCTCTAGCGTGCCCCCGGATCTGAAAATGGATGGATGGATGGTTGTGATGGTCTGTTGAAAGACTATTAGGGAGCAAACACAATCATGAAGATCAAGAAACACACCACCAAGTTAAATTAAATGGAGAGAGTATTCGACCCCTGCAAACCTGCCAAGACCCGGCCGCCCCTCCAAACTTTCAGCCCAAACATCAGAGATGTTGCCCACGATTACTCTGGATGCACTGCAGAGCTAAAGTTGGGGAATCTGTCCATCGGACAACTATGAGTCACTCACTTCACAAATCTGGCCTTGTTGGAAGAATGGCAAGAAGAAAGACTTGAGATTGAGGTCGAAATTCCAGAGATCTTGTTTTTAAAATGTACTTAAAGTACATTGAGGTGCGCTTACACAGTGCTCAATGTTTAAAAAGACTTTGTTTCATTCAGTGTCCAACCTGCTGTGGTTGTATGTGTTGCGGCCCTTGATAACAGACCCCCTCTTTTAGCCAACGCATGCGTCCCATTTCCATCTGTACGCAATGAAATATTCAACTTCTCCCCTTGCCTCTCACATCAGCGGAGAGCTGCTTTGATATCCGCTCTAATACATGCTTGATATAACAGCGTTGCGTGCACTCGGCCCTTTGATAAACATGTTTAGGTGATGTATGTCTTCGCCTGTGTAGTTCACGCATCTCTCCTGAGCGCATAAATGCATTCATAAACCCCCCCTTAACCACTCCCATGATTAATAAATGCATGATCTCACGCTGTGGCCGAGTGTGTGCATGTCTGTTTCATATGTTCGTCTTGTGCACGCGTGCGTGTGAGTGTGTGTGTGTGACTCCGCCTCACTCATTCATATTCATCCCGGCATAATAAAAAGCGGCCGCGCCTCCAGATAGGACAGTCAGGGATAAGATCAAACATTGTAGTCGAAGTCGTTGGCGGAGGGGGAGGAGGAGGAAGAAAGAGGGGGTGTATAATTCATACTGGAACGTCCCCACACGCTCCTCACTTCCTCATTGTCATTCACATGCATTGCAGATGTGAACTCGTGGAGATGTCTCACTTAAGCGAGGTACGCAGCATTTTTTTTTTTTTTTATAAATGCGCAAGACTCCACACGACAAGGAAAACAATCAGCAACTGTGTGGTTATGTGTATAGTGCGTGCTGTACTCAAGATGAGCGGCACAGCACACGGCATTTATCTTTACGTCACGTGTGGAAATATCTGTACTGCTCTTTGAAGACAAAGATCAGTAATAGTACAGTCATAAATAGATGCTGTGTGACGAGGGAGCTGCATGTACTGTATACAAACAGTCAATGTTTATTTGCTCCTCTGTTTACGTCCGGAAAAAGAATAAGCTTCAGTCAGCTTCCTAATTGATATCGTTCATTTTCACGTCACAATTCTCGGCTCAGCCGTACTCGGTTAGTTGTGTTTAAAAAAAAAAAAAAAAAAAAAGACTCCAATTAAAATATATGCACTGATTCAACTCGTATATATTGTTTCACTCTGTTCCGTTCTTACTGACCTTACAGAATGGACGGTGAAAGCATCTTGCTTACTTGACTTTTATTGGCATAACTCATGCAGAACACGTACGTAACTCAAGCTCTGAACATCGGGGAGAACATACGTCACTTCCTGTTCCCTCACCCAAAGTTGTCCCCCGAGTAACAACTCAATCTAACAATACTATTGTTACATATACAGTACAGTATAAGGAAAAGTAAAAAATACAGACCGAAATGGTCCTAAAAAGTGAAAAGTGTTTTTTGTGAATGTTATAAACACATTGTTGTAATAGATGAAATGCATGGTACTGAACACAACTGAAATGTATTTAAAAAGAATAATAATGTTTAATCCACCGATACGTGATGCACAGTTTGAACATTGAATTTAGTGTTTCCACTGAGAATTACGGAACTCATACCTTTTTTTGTTTATCCGTCTCTTCTCCAGGTTTCCATCTGAGCGGCACAGTAACGGACCCCGCCACGCCCTCGTCCCCAGAACTCGTATGCAGCGTCAGCGTCAGCTTCGACCGTTGCAAGATCACCGCGGTCACGTGCACTTGCGGCAACAAGGACATCTTCTATTGCGCCCACGTGGTGGCGCTCTCGCTTTATCGGGTACGCAAGCCCGAGCAGGTCAAACTGCACCTGCCCATCTCGGAAACCTTGTTCCAGATGAGCCGTGACCAGCTGCAGAAATTCGTCCAGTATCTCATCTCTGTCCACCACACGGAGGTGTTGCCCACTGCACAGAAATTGGCCGACGAGATCCTGTCACAGAACTCCGAGATCAACCAGGTCCATGGTGAGTGTGTGATGGACAAAATATTGACGAGTCAAATTAGCATCGTGATAAATCATCATAGCCCTGCAGCAGGTTGCCAAAATGGTTGATAGACGCTCGACGGGAATTTCACTCTGTTTGAGTAGTCTACGTATTCGTACGTGCGTTGATGAGATGGGTTAAGCCTGAAATATAAGAAATCCAAACCGAGAGAAAACCACAGCCACAGCTCGGCTTCGCACCGTCGCATGAACAAACTCAGAAAATTGTTGAGCTGTGATTGGTCGTTACCTGAGCCCTGAGCAACTGTGATGTGATTTTCAGTCGAAAAGTGGCAAAATGGCCGCCACCTGAGATAGCTAAAAATGTAATTTTGCTGCTTAATTCATATTCCATAATCGCAACAGGAATCAGAATACAGTGTTTGGACTAGCGAGGACACATCGACCATACTATTGGAAAGAAAATGTTTACCAATGCTACATCTGTAATTGGGAAAAACGTATTGATAATGTAGCAGGAGCTGCTCTGTGTCTAATATGACAGCTATTTCTCCATCTATCTCTCAGTCTGTGATGGATGGATTATCGAAGGATTATCATCCATCATCATAATTCTTGTATGCAAACTATCACATTTAATTGGGAAGGTACTCTGTTATATGAGACATTGATCTGTCAATGATGGATGGATATATCGATCAGTTTTCCCTTCCCTAGTTACACGGATATCGATGTGTATCATCATTGACTTTCACATGTGGATTATTGTACAATCGCTTTGTGATATTTAGGGTAGGATCGGCAAATGTGTCATTGATAATGTATCAGGAGCGACACTGTGATATACGATAGGAAATGAATAGATAACGAATAAAGACAATGTTTTACCTGTCCAGGTTATATCTCATCAGGAGCTACATGATGATTGATATATTTGTATGTAAATGACCTTTTGAGGCTGTTTTTGCCCTTATCAGCTGCACAAATATCTAGCTAAATCATTTTTGAATAGCTGATTTGCGATGTTGTGATATTTAGTTAGCTGGGCAAAATATTGCATTGACATCGTATTGGGGAAATATGCCGTGATAAATTTGTCTGGCTGGATGAAGTATTCTGAATGAAAGTGAAGATATTATTTTATTTGTTTATTTTTAACTTCCTTAATTATAAAAATTGCAACATGTATCGTCAATGTGTTTCTTTCAAATCATCCTTTGTGTCCTGATATTATTGCACTGATTTCTAGCCCTCAATTGAAGTAGGCCGTGCATGCATTACCCATGCAGTTATTTGTAGGAGATTTGTCGTTTCACCTTTACTTGTGTGTGTGTGTGTGTGTGTGTGTGTGTGTGTGTGTGTGTGTGTGTGTGTGTGTGTGTGTGTGTGTGTGTGTGTGTATCGACTCAGGGATGAAGGCAAATTGCGGTAGGATCAATTCCGCGCTCATTAATGCGACGCAGACAGTAAAGGGGAGATTGGATGCATCTAATCAACACTTTATGGAGCCCTTATTTACCTCTTGAAGTGGAGTGACAGGGAGATGGGGATGATTGCAGGGAGGTTTGAAAATCAGTCTGTTGCTCTGCTCAGTTGTTTGCTTGAAGTCTACACGTATACCAGTGTCCCTCCCCATTTTTGTACAGTGGTATGTAGTTAGACCATATTATGTACTGTGCTTTATATTTTATTGACTAATCCTGACCTGTAAATGGGTAAATACATTAAAGGGATCGTTTGCAGAGTCAAAACTGCGAGATTGTAGCCTGACTTCACTCATCATCCCTCCCACCCACACTTTCACAACCATTATGAATGTGCACCAGATATGCACTGGAGATGAGCCGACGTGAGCCATGGCTGCAGGGGCAGAGCCACGGGATGGCCACTCCCATATATCGGGAAGGAACATTTGGATATCTTGTGATTTTTCTTTGATTCTCTGCCACAGGTTTTGCATATACCTTAACTGCATATTTCAAGAATAAATGTACAATCTATCGGAAATAATCTGTTTTAAGTAAGGAACACTCAGTTCTTACTGTCAAGGTCAATCAAAATCATAACTTTCACACTATAACGATCATACCCATCAGAAATTTGTCTTAAATCCCCTTCAGAAAAAAAAACATTACCTCATAAATCTTCCAGTCTTGCAGAGTGGTAAAGAAAAATAGGGCGGTTGGAAAAATGAGCCTGGTCCAACTCCTGAAGGAGCACCAGTTGCAGCTCCAAAGTGCAGGGGCTTACAAATAGTATGCCACAAGTATTGCCCAATAAGAACAGTGAGGTAATGCCCCCCCCCACCTTCTCACACACACACACACACACACACACACACACACACACACACAGACCAGTCAATACGCGCGCTCCCATCCCCTTAGCTGTGGGAGAGAAAAATTTTGGTTGTCATGCCTGGCAAGAATTTTTTTTTTTTTTATATCTTGAGAAATCTAATGCTCATAATAATTTTGTTCATACATTTTACACTGACAATATTGTCAAATAATAATATAGGCTTTTTTGACACTTAATAAAACAAACATGGAAATATTTAAAGCCACTCGACTGAGACCTTGCTAACGTGTTGGAATATCTTCACAGAGCAGTTGAAGCATGTACAAAACGGAGCAAAAACAAACACCTTTCCATGTTTTAAGATTACGGAACACTCATTTACATGATTCATCTATGTGTCATTTAGGGGCACCGGACCCCACAGCAGGGGCCAGCGTGGACGACGAGAATTGCTGGCATCTGGATGAGGAGCAGGTTCAGGAGCAAGTCAAGCTCTTCCTGTCCCAGGGAGGATACCACGGCTCGGGCAAGCAGCTCAACCTGCTCTTCAGCAAGGTCAACAACCGCCAGCGTTGTTCTTTCCACATGCACATCGCAACCACACGTACACAACGACACATTCAGTGCCCGACAGGCGGGCCTATACACGATTCTGCCCTCGGATTTTCCTTTTCACCGCAACAAGACAAATGTAGTCTCTACTCTGCATCTGGTTAATATTTTCCCTCTCTAGTGCACTTATACGCTCCTCATTTCCCTCCTGAGAGGAGACCTTTGTTCTCCACGTAATCTCCGACATACATTGGCACATGCATTAGAAGTGCCGCGCAGCCTCTTAGCTTGCGGCTAATTGCTGGAGGGAGGCAGTGAACGAAACATGCAGTATGGATATACACTCATGGGCCACGTCATTAGGTACACCTCCGCAATCCAATAAAATCCGGTAGGTCCATCAAACATTCTGCCATCACAAAGGTACCGCTTGGCTGCAAATACTGGAGTGGTCAGGGGTGTTTACTCAACTGCATGTGGAGGGGGTTGTTTTTTGAAACAATATTACAACAATAAAACAATGTATGTCAAGTGAAAGTACAGTTTATAAAAACATATTGAAAATAAATATTACGAAGATTTAAGTATCAAAAGTATCTAAAGAGTGGCATTACATTTCATCCGAGAGGTTTTAAATGCCTCCGGAGATGCCGCTGTTATGGTTGCGTTAAAATGGGTTCATCAGGTTATAGCAGTGAAATGTGCCTATAAGAACTGAGATCATAAAAGTCAAAGGGATGTTGAGAATGGCGTCTGTTATGATGCCGACGACGGACTTCATGAACGTGGCGTCCAGATCTCGCCGGCCTGGAAAGCGGAGGAGCCGACCGATGTGTCGCAGACAAGCGTGGTGTCTCGTAGCCGATTTTGAGTTGTAGCCCGTGTAGTGCGGTGTATGTGGTGCATTCTGGCGTGGTATTAGTAGTAGCAAAGGTGAGCTTAGCGTTAATGTGATGTGTACACTGTGTGAAGTCAGCAGAACAATACCATTAAGGTCCAGTCTGTCCGGCTCCACGCTCTCGTAATAGTGTTTATGTATCCACCCACAGTACACAGACACGCACACGCACACATTTATGTACACGGTAGAATTTGAAACATAATACGCACACAGATGAGAGGCAACACCTAGAATAAATGACACCGGTTCTCCTTTAGGCTGACATGTGAAATAGAGTGCAATTGTGCGTCGGCCGGCGTCCATAACAACTAGCGTGTGTCCCATGTTGAAATACGTCATCGGTATTCAATGCAACCTCTCACTCGGATGAATGCCCAACTTTCAAACCAGTCCCAGGATCGAAACTGCTTTGAATGGCAATCAGTCCCCCGCAAGTCGGCATCAGCGCAAGGACGCACAAAGTACTCGACACAACATTGGAGAGGACTAAAAGCCAGGAAGCTTGTCTCTACTTCTTTACATCATGTGACCATGGAAATGAATTGCTACAATTAGCAACCATGGAGACCATTTCAAAAGGCATCAGAAAATACAACGCATCAAAGAAAAATGTCTCAAAAATATCTCCTGAAAACATAATGCATCTTCTCCTCTGCTTTTGAGTCCCGTGAATGACTGGCCAAATCTTTAGCCGTATGAAAGTGAATGATACATACCACTCTTGTTACTTAGTTGGGCTACGTCCGGATTATTTGGCTTTGGTGAAGGCCAGCGTGCTCTACAAAGTACAATTGTAATTGTTGTTCCTGAACTATATTTGCAGTTGTTTGTCTGTTTCGTCTAATTTAGTTCAAGTGTCCATGAAATTACCTTTTTTTTAAGATGTTCACAATCCAGGATTTGTTGTCGTATCCACAATGTCAATATGTGTCTATACAGTGTGTGTGCATACTGACGGACCTCCCTATTGGCCCCTGTAGGTGCGAGAGATGCTGAAGATGCGTGACTCCAACGGAGCGAGGATGTTAACACTGATCACAGAGCAGTTCATGGCCGACCCTCGGCTGGCGCTGTGGAGACAGCAAGGCACCACCATGACAGACAAGTACAGACAGCTCTGGGACGAAAATTGTACGGGGCATGCACGCACACACACACACACACGCACGCACGCACGCACGCACACACACACACAGATTTCAACAAGGTGAATGATCGGAACCAGACAGTACCCAAAAGACACACGCAGATAAGTTTGTGTTTATCCCTTTGTTTTCAACAACACACACACAGACACAGAAAATCCAGTGCGAATATTGGCCACATAACAGATAACAAACCTGGCCGAGATGCAGAAACATGGTCCACAAACATGGCCAAGATGCTGCAGCACACTCACCCGACATGGCTAACATTTTGCAACGCAATCCTCTGACAGGGCCGCAATGCGTTTGAAAAATCAGTTTGGCATTCTGGAACAAACGCCGCTAACATGGTTGCAACACACTCCACAATAATGATTGCAACATACTCCACAAATGTGGCTGGAATACATTGCTACACTTCACAAACGTCGCCAACACATGACGACATACTCCTCCAACCTGCCTTGCACACTCTAACCTACTCCACAAACCTGGATGACAAGCTTTGACACATTTCCCAAAATGGATGACATGCTCAAACACGTCACAAACATGGCCGCAAAACTGTCCGCAAACATGGGCGACATTCTCTAACACACTCCACAAACATGCCGAAACACATGGCGGAAACATCGGCAAGACACTTCGACACAATTCTTAGCTCAGACATGAGCTACATTTCTAATATGCTACTCAAACATGTCCCACATACCCTAACGCACACCTCAAAGATGGCCGATTTACTAAAATCTTGTGCACTCGCTCAGTGTGAAAGGGTTGCACAAAGTCCATGACGTCTCGGCGGCCATCTTGGCCATATTTGGAAGTGCTGACGTAGTAGCCTACCAGGAAGTGAACACAGAGACTTTTGCCGCCTGTTTCGACGAGAAGTAGACAGCACCTCGGCAAAATGTATCTTTCATAATGGCAAACAAGCCGTTGCTTTTCACATTTTAAGAAGTAGGAGGGCACGAGCAGCAAAAAAGGGGACAGGTACATCCTTTACAAAGGGCTCAGAGGGAACTTGGAGAGTTTAATCTCATTCGTGAGCGGCAGTTCCACCCTGAGCGCTTCGAGGTGCATTTCAGGCTGTGCTCATAGCAGCGCCTTCTTAAACCCATCACTGTATATTCATCACTACACTCTGCTAAGTGCAGCGTGAAAAGGGCTGTACATTCCACAAACACGATCAACACGCGGGAAGAGACTCTTCAAACATGGCCGACATACGCTAACATACTCCATAAACATGGCTGACGTATTCCGTTGTAAGCATGGTCATTTTCCATGAAAAAAACGCTCTTATTTTGACAGAATTTCAAAGTGGTTAGCTGAGCACTCTTTGCGTTTGATGCCGTGTCGTCTTGTGACAGACGACAGGGCAGCCGCCATGTTGTCTCCAGCCTTTGTTGTCTTCCCTGTCTTCGCCGATGCCTCTCGCACTGTTGACAACCTTGTCTCTTCTCCCTTTTCCTCTCGTCATGCACTTTTTGCTTGGACAGCCCAACGAACTCATCTGTTTCTTCGCCACGTATTCCCGGAATTGGACGCGTGCGTCGGCTCTCTTCTTTTTGAAGTCGACACTTCAAACCCTTCTTCTCGAGTCCTTATCACTCCCCGTGATGTGCGCTCAATGCCGCCCTGCTCGCCTCTTTTCTCTCCCTCTCTCCTTCATCGTCACTCTTTTGTCTTCGCCTCCTTTTGAGGCTGCGGCTCCTCGTCTACCTCCAGACACAAAGCCGAGCGTCCTCGTCCGCATCAGCTCATTTTCCATGTCGTACTTTTTTTTTTTTGTCCACATTTCTTTATGTTCACCCCCATTTTCTTAATTTTTTTTTTTTTTTTTTACCTCCTTCACATCTTGTCCTTGTCTTCGCCCTTTCTCCCAAACCCACCCCTCAACTTCTATCCACACACAATGGAGCGTGCTACGCAGTCTGCACAGTAAAATCCCCGAATGTGCTCCCATCCCATGAGACTGAAGCATTTCTTTTTAATATTCTGTTTGTTCCAATTTGCTCCAAAATGATGTGTGCACAGTTTGCGTTGCCTCGGGACTAGTTAAGATCTTTCACGTACTTTTTTTGTGGGGTACAAAATGTGCTCCAGGGGGAAAACGTGAGGGCGCTCAGACTGCTGCACTTCTTTGAAAGACACCCTCAAGATGCATATAAAAAGTCTACACACCCCTGTTCAAATGATAGGTTTTTTTTTTTAATGTCATTCAAAAAAATTGAGACCATGATAAATGATTTCCAAACTTTTTTTCTCCATTAATTTGGGTTATAATCTGCATATTGAGAAAAAAAAATGTTTTGGACAGGTTCATTAAAAATAAACAACTGATCATGTGGTTGCACAAGTGTACACACCCTCTTATAACTTGCAATGTTCAGAATAAACCATTTACATTTGACTTCATTTATGACTGATCGGCCCGATCTTTCCAGTGTAAAGCTCCAATGTGTCCCTTGAGCACAAAACTTTGCCCTCCCCTGGGCTAAAGCCTCCATGTTTTGGTGTCCACCAGGTGCCCTGTGGATGTGCATCGTACTGAACCCGCACTGCAAGGCGGAGCAAAAGTCATCCTGGTTGCGGCAGCTGCGCAGGTGGAACAGCGTGGACGTGTGTCCGTGGGAAGACGGAAACCACGGCAACGAGCTGCCCAACCTCACCCACTCGCTCCCACAGGGTGCCCACAGCAACCAGGGTCAGTGTTGCACACGGGTCTTTTTCACGTGTCATTTTCGTTATTCTCGAATTCCTGACGCCGATAAGTACGGCCGTCATCCTTCCTCGCAGAGATGCGGCCCCACAGGACTGTTTTCACGCGGGCCATCGAGGCCTGCGACCTGCACTGGCAGGACCGCCACCTCCAGCACATCATCGCCAGTGACCTCTACGCCAACTACTGTTACCACGACAACCAGGAGGGCTCACTGTTTGACGCCCGCGGCTGGCCCTTGTGGCACGGTGAGTGAAGAAGATAGAATCACGGCAGATGCAATAGACGTTGCCATAAACTTGTCTCTCTCTCTCTTTTTCATTTTAAGAACACGTCCCGACAGCCTGCGCCAGGGTGGATGCCCTACGGTCCCACGGTTACCCACGAGAAGCACTCCGCCTGGCCATCGCCGTTGTGAACACGTTACGGCGGCAACAGCAGCGGCAACTCGAGCACTTCCGCCGGCATAAAAAAGGTGAGGCTCCGTTTTCAGTCCATGTGGAATATTCTATCCTCCTGTGTTGTATGCTGATAAATGTATTGTTTGTCTCAGAGTTGCTCCATAAAGGCCACACTTCAATTACCAACATGGAGGGCTGGGTGGGACACCCACTGGATCCCATCGGCACCCTCTTCAGTACTCTGACAGAGTCGGGACGGGTGGGAGAGGAGGGATCTAATACCTGCTTGGATCTCTCAGGTAATGCAAATGACAGCGCACGTACATGTGGCTCGCGAGCCGCGGGTTGGCCACCACTGATTCAAAGTGTCCAATATGAATCTGATCACCATCTCCCCGCCCTTGCCTCTCCACAGACTGCTCCAGTGTGGTGACTCGTGCGGACCTCCAGCGAATGCCCGTCCAGAGACTGCTCGGCGACGGCGAGTCGTACGTGGCGCTGGCGGTGGAGACGGCCCTGATGGGCCTGGGCCAGCAGCGCGTCATGCCCGACGGCTTGTACGCTCAGGAGAAGGTGTGCCGCAACGAGGAGCAGCTGCTGGCCAAGCTTCAAGAAGTAGAACTGGACGATTCGCTGGTCAAGATCTTCCGCAAGGAGGCCGTCTTTCTGCTCGAAGGTAGGTGGGATTGGTGGGCTTGGAATAATGAGTGTGTGTGTTTCTGCATAGTGAGACATTACCACTCAGCAAAAAACACATCCACACGCTCAAGCAGCTGCACATTCACTGCGACTGTCTCACTACAGTGGAAGTGTGCCTTTTAAGGGGCATGGCCTAGTTAGGGACATCCGTCGCTGCTTGTGAGTGTTCTCAATTTTTATTTGTGTGTTTGACTGTTTGTCCCGTTCAATAAATAGCTTAAATTGCATTGGCGACGGTGACTTTTTTTTTCCCCACTTCACACGGGAGGCAGCTCACTTAGTTTGGCTTGCAGCAGAAAAAAAAAATCAACCGAGAAACACCTCAAGTCAAGGTCCCGCTGTATTATTTTTTTTTATCCTTTCATTTTGTGGTGGCAAATAGAGACTGAGCTGACCAAAATGAACTCTTTTGCTTCGCAACACCCGGCCCATTGTGTCAGGGCGCACACACACACATGCACAAATATACAACAGTGTGTTCATTTACAGTGCAAAATGCCACGACAGGGAGGAGACAAAATTCGACTCCCGTCTCCACCCAAACCGCCATCAGCATCCAAACCGGGACCTGGTGCGACCACCCACCTCTGGCTCTGTTTCTAATAGAAAGCGCCAGCCCCCCCCCCACACCCCAGTGGGTCCATGGAGGCCGCAACCCCGCCACCTTGTGATGTGGTCTGTGGTCGAGGGGGTTTAAAATAACCCACCAGAGACAACGGCGTGGGGTGGGACATGAGCGAAAGTGGAAGGCCAAGCACGAGCATATGGTTTTTGACATCATTGTTTGTTTAAACACCACGTGGTCAAAACGGTGAGACCACTGTATGACTACGTCCATGTGGATTTTTTACTATTTTCAAACACAGTATTTTCTCACTACAGGGTTAAAAATATCTCAACCCACGTGAAAACACATCACACATGGTGCTCTATCATTGAACCTTTCGGCCATTTTAGCCAATCAGAAACCTGAAGAAACTCCGGAACTCAAATACGTAATATAGTCAAATAATGTGAAAGTAGACAATGAGCAGGTATGAATTTTTCGCCCCCCCACCAAAAAAAAAGTACACTTGTGTGCATGTCACCACTGTTCTCATCTGGCTTTCCTCCGGCTTCCTCCCACATCCAAAGACATACATGTTGAGTTGATTGAAGACGCCATGTTGGCTGTGTGTGTGTAAATATGAGTGTGAATGGAAGTTTGTCTCCATGTGCGCTGCGATTGGCTGGCAACCAGACAAGGGTGTACCCACCTTTCACCCAAAGTCAGCAAAAACCAATAAACGCATTCACATTTTTGCGGTAAAAGGGGAAGTCAACCCAAACATTTTCTTTCCAAGAATATGTTCTGTGCAGCCCCACTTGTCTAAACACGGCCTTCTGATTAATGTTGCGTTTGTGCAATATGAGTTAAATCCACCCGTTTTTGTCCGTCTCAGGGGGCGGCCATTTTGCCACTTTTTGTCTCTGGAAAATGACATCACAGTTGCTCAGGGCTCAGGTAACGACCAGTTATGGCTTAGCTTCAGAAAACTGGTGAGCCATGATTTGACTTGAGCCCTCGTCAACTGTGATGGTCATTTTCATTTGAAAGAAAGTAGCACAATGGCCGCCCCCTGAGATGGCTAAAAATGTTGCTGCTAAACTCATTCCACAAACGCAATATGAATCAGAATGCAGTGTTTAGACAAATGAGCATATTATTGAATTGATTTTTGGGCGGGGACGGTCAATCACAAGCACTTTAAATAGTGCCAGGTGTGTGCTGACTCCCATTTAACATGAAGAAATATTATTAATTATTAATGATGGTTTTGAAAACATGTATCATGGTCCATTTTTGTAATACCTGTATTTCTGCAGAGTGTATTATAGCCCCTGGTCATGGGCTAATAAAATAGTTTCGGATTTCGAACAAATCGCTTTTCGAACAGCCTTCTGGAACGTGTATAGGCTTTTTTATATTCACATAAAAACAATGGTGAAACATTACATATTATCCAACTTTATAAATGCAAGTAGCGTTCCAACAATTGACAGTTAAAAGGGATGTGTGATGTCATAAAAAGGAGACAATCCAGAGTGTTTACCCAGTATTGGGGGAAAAAAAAACTGTATTTGCATTCGCATACAGTAGCTAAATAAGCACTGTGCTTTCCATTGGGTCCACGCAGCTGGTCCGTACTCCGGCCTTGGGGAGATCGTCCATCGAGAGAGCGTCCCCATGCACACCTTCGCCCGTTATCTCTTCACCTCCCTCCTACCTCATGACGCTGAACTGGCGTACAAAATTGCACTGAGAGCCATGCGGTAGGTGATGCACCACACACAGACACACACACACACACACACACACACAGTTTTTTTTTTGTTGTTGTTTTTTTTTAAAGCTGCCTCTGTTTTTCTCTTGAGCAGACACAAAACAATTCTCACCTACTGACATACTCTCTATTTGGGGAGAGGGCGATGGTGAATGATTGAGAGCTAGACTTTGGGGACATTGAATGCACACAAGCATGAATATTAAGCACGTAATCTGTGCTGAGTCATCACCAAACAAATCAGGGGGCCGTTGAGCAGAGGAGCACTGCTCTCTGGTGACACAGCTGCGTCGTTATCCACTCCACGAGCTGACTGTATCATATACACACGCACGCACGCACGCACGCACAGACGCGTGCATAAAGTGTAAAGTCAGAACAAAGCTGGTAAAGGCAAGAAATGGGGCAACTTTGAAGAGGAAATAATATTAAATGTGCAATTATTATACCTGATGATTGTTACACTTTTAATTTCCTGTGCGCCCAACATTTTTTTTAATAGGTTCTAATTCTGACATTATTTCCTATTTACACAGCCGTCTTTGAACAAAACATAATTACAGACGACTGTTCAACAAATACAGGATGACTTTTAGGGGAGCCTGCATGCACAACAGTTCACGGTGGGCCGCACGTGCGCATGCCAAGGGCCTGCAGAGCGCACGGCTGGCGGAGTGCGCTCAGCCAGAGTAGGTTTGTGTCAGACAGACAAGTCTGCAAGGCTGTAACGTGTTTTGCCATCACCGCTTTGAATTCGTCTTTTACGCTGCGACCTGATTAGCGCAGGCTCATTCCAAGTTCACTTTTCAGCAACTTGCTAATACAGCAAGGTAGTTAGTTGAATGCCGTAAAGAACGAAGGCAGGTGAGAATAAAATGGTGCAGAGCAGACAGTTTTTCAGTGTCAAAGATGCTGCTGAGGTAGAAGCCAGCAGAAATGGCAAAATTAGCTCTAGCAGGCCAAGCATTTCTTTTGCATATGATTAGGCAACACTTTTTGATTAATGTTAAAATCTAGCACTTTAGTCCTCGTCTATTGCATGATTGATTCTTGTTGATGCTCACCATCAGAAAATATTGAAGTCTCTCTAACCTGACTTTGTGATTCGGTAACATTGCACTCAAACATTTGATTTGTTGTGTGTGTGTGTGTGTGTGTGTGTGTGTGTGTGTGTGTGTGTGTGTGTGTGTGTGTGTTGGCCTTCGTCCTGCTCGTGCCTGTGTGTGATCTCTCTATTTTGGGTCTCGTGTGTGTGTGTGTGTGTGTGTGTGTGTGTGTGTGTGTGTGTGTGTGTGTGTGTGTGTGTGTGTGTGTGTGTGGACAATGTGTGTTAATCAGACTGCGCTGCTGTGTTTTGATGTTGTGACTCACGGGACCTGGATCAGTGAATATTAATTACATTAATGAGAGTGTAATTAGTGTGGCTGTAATTAGGAGGAGGGGGCACACACACACACACCCACACACACACACACACACACACACACACACACACGGGTTTGTATGCAAAGGGGACAGCAGAAACTGAGAAGTGGGGGGTGGGGGGTCTGTGAAAGATTTCTTGATTGAAGTGGGCTTTTCCCACTTTTTACTGGGACAGCGAACGCACCACACTCGGATGAATTCAAGGTTAGTCAAGCGCTCCGCTCACCACCGAAGCCTCCCCAAACTTTTCCCGGAGTCAGCCTCCCTCACTTGTTACGCCTCCGTACGCCCCGCTGTGGTACGAAACAGGCCGATTTAGAATAATACGGGCCACTTATGGGTGCTCCTGGGAGCCCGACGGTGTCTACTCAGCACATAATGAATGTGTGTAATGTAGCGTAGTGTAATACGAGAGCGTATAGCTCACCGCTCCCACGGGGACGGTGGACAGTTAAATATAGGGGAGAAGGTAAAGGAGCCAGGGCTATTTTAATGGTCCCATTATAACGTTATCATTGATACACGCAGAGAGGGGAAAAAGTGAGAGAGAGCGAGAGAAAGAGAAAGAGAGAGAGACCTTTTCACATTCCATGCTCTTTGTGTTTCTCAGGGCTGCTTCGCTGTAGCCTTTTAATCACGTGAGTAATGAGATGGCAGCGAGAGTACATACCAACATTTGACGTCTGAAATACCCTTAATCAATTTAGACACAATTTAACATTTTTCTCACTGTAAAGTGGCACCACCTACTGAAAAAAAAAACCCATATGTAATTATTTTTCTATGAAAATATATAAAAGTCAATATTACATTTGCATATGTGCTGCTGCAGTTAAGTTGTGCTTTTAATCATCGTTTTTAAAGATACTTTCATCCTAAACTGTACAAGTGGCGCCGGCAACCCCAGCGTGGACAGACCAAAAAGCAAGGCGGAGCTCGCTGGTTGATTCGTGAGTGTGCGGGACTTGAAATTGAAAAATTTAGTAGGGGAGAAGATGAAGAAGGAGCAGAATCTTGTTGCTCTTGCACATTTTTCCTTATCTCCACCCCAACGAAGCCCAGTAGTTGAATCCGAAGCGCCTGGTATTATCATACGAGATTTCCATAGGCGATACGAGACTTGCAATGCTAATGAAGCGAGATCCTCGCTATAATCCACAACCTTTGATCCGCCGCATAATCTCTGCCGACGCAGCACTGTTTATGCTCACGTTGCGACAATGTGAAAGCAATGACATTGGCTTTAAATTGGGCCAGGCACCTCATGATGTTTTCCTCTTTTCAAAGTAAAATGTTCAGAACAGCGCCGCTATAGATTGCGCAGGAGTCCCTAATAAAGTGTCCCATTTGAACCCTCTGTAACATTCTGCAAAGTGAACAGAACTGACAGTCCCAGTGGCATCCCGACGCGGTTTATGTATGGACGTGGCTCTTGTCAGCGGATATGCGGCTTAGCTGATGGATGAGCGCTCGAAGAGTGACGAGGGCCGAAGGGTGTTTACAGTCGAGATGAGGAAAGGACCGTGACACATGGGAGGGTTGGTCGTCATGGTGATGCTGACCAGATACCTCATCCGGGGACCTCGGGATCAGAAGTAAAACCGTGATGTGCTAGGGGGAGGTTTCGGTGTTTTTGTACATGTTTGTTATTTTTGTGGCTGACATGGCTTAAAATTAGCTTGTTTTTGTGTTGTTTTTTTTTTTAAGTACAATGATACAACCGCTATTTTGTCCGTTATATTTGCAATCCCCTGTCTGTTTAAATTTGTTTGATGAAACGTGCAAAGAAATCAGGACGGAGGCAAACCGATTTTCACACCACCGTAGGTGTGAATGTGAGTGCGAATGGTTGTTTGTTTTATAGGAGCCCTGCGATTGGCCGGTAGCTAGAGACAGGGTGTGAACCTGCCTCCCCACCGCCTATAGTCCGCCGGGATGGGCTCTGGTTCACAATTGACTCGAAAGCACATTAGAAAGTGGATGGATGGATAGACGTTGCTCAGAGATGTTTTCTATGCAGCCATTTTGCATCCCACAGTCGGGGGCCTACTGTACTTGTGCTTGAGTGAATGCTTGCACAACAGTCCTTGGAAAGGATACGGAACAACAAAAGCCCAGGATGAATTTCCACCCCCAACACGTTGAGGAGGTTAATTTTCAACGGTCCCGGTCGCCCTCTTGAGCTCCCATCCAGCAGAGGCCCTCTGGCTCTCTCTGGTGCAAACCAAACAAAACGTGGAATGTTGATGAGGCCTCCATTTTTTTTTTTTTTTTTCCCCGGGGCCCTTTTTTTTTTCTTTTGCTCAACCCAGGGCTCCTCCAGGCTTAAAATTAGCTTGTTTTTGTGTTGTTTTTTTTTTTTAAGTACAATGATACAACCGCTATTTTGTCCGTTATATTTGCAATCCCCTGTCTGTTTAAATTTGTTTGATGAAACGTGCAAAGAAATCAGGACGGAGGCAAACCGATTTTCACACCACCGTAGGTGTGAATGTGAGTGCGAATGGTTGTTTGTTTTATAGGAGCCCTGCGATTGGCCGGTAGCTAGAGACAGGGTGTGAACCTGCCTCCCCACCGCCTATAGTCCGCCGGGATGGGCTCTGGTTCACAATTGACTCGAAAGCACATTAGAAAGTGGATGGATGGATAGACGTTGCTCAGAGATGTTTTCTATGCAGCCATTTTGCATCCCACAGTCGGGGGCCTACTGTACTTGTGCTTGAGTGAATGCTTGCACAACAGTCCTTGGAAAGGATACGGAACAACAAAAGCCCAGGATGAATTTCCACCCCCAACACGTTGAGGAGGTTAATTTTCAACGGTCCCGGTCGCCCTCTTGAGCTCCCATCCAGCAGAGGCCCTCTGGCTCTCTCTGGTGCAAACCAAACAAAACGTGGAATGTTGATGAGGCCTCCATTTTTTTTTTTTTTTTTTACCCGGGGCCCTTTTTTCTTTGCTTTGCCGCACCCCAGGAATCTTCCAGAAGGGCCCCCAGTGTGGCGCAGGCTTGAAGCGACTGTTTTTGGGATGGCGTGAGAGGAAGGAACCCGGCTGTTGATTGACCACCTAGGAAACAAAACAAAAAAAAAAAAAATGCAATTTTTCCAGCAAGTGAAAATGTTCACACTGTTGCATGTATCTCAACATGGGTTATATCACCTCCTGCTGGCGTGTGTGAAATTTTAAAACAACACTTGCAAATGTACTCTCAGGCAAGGCAAGGCAAATTTATTTATGTAGCACATTTCATATACAGTATACACACGGCAACTCGGTGTCCTTCACACAAAGCAGAGACGCAACACCTGAAAGCATTTATAAACACAACAGTTAACACGCAGAAGCAAAGCATTCGGTGACTTTATAAAACAGTAGCAGAATTTTATGATCTATTCTACAGCTGATTGGGAGCCAGTGCAAAGCCTCGAGGACTGGAGTAATACGGTATGTTCTGATCTCTTTGTTCCGGTCAGAACTGAGCTGCAGGCAAATTATAATGGCAAAGTGCACTGCTAATAGATTCTATGCAGGTGTTCACTGTCTGTCTCCTTTATTAGAACAATGGCAACTGTTCCTGGAAAAAAACATTTCCCAGCAAGTATTTTTTTTCCCAGTAGCATATACCAGCAACAGGGTTGTTCTCGCCTTCCCACTTGAATGCAGAAGTTAGTTGTTGTGCACAAAGTGGGGTGGTTTGGAACGTGCCTTCATACCGGACATCGTCACACGCGGTGGAATTGAAAGTTGGCATTTAGCATCGCATTGCTTTTACCAAGCTGCTTTGATGTGTTCCAAAAGGGCAGGTTTGTGTGTGTGTGTGTGTGTGTGTGTGTGTGTGTGTGTGTGTGTGTGTGTGTGTGTGTGTGTGTGGCGGTATTTGTTTGATGTGTGTCCAGCCCCTGTGCGGCTGGAAGGTGAATCGCTTAATTTCCCCACGGACTCAATTAGCTTTGTGATTGGTGGAGAGGAGGCCAGGTTGCTGCCTTGTGAAGCGGACGAGACCTTTTGAAAAGTGAGCCGTGGCGCAAGCGTGAAGCGGAATAGGAGATGAGGCGCCGCAGAATACTCGGCCCCCCCCACCCCCCACCCCTCCGTGTTGCCGTGACGATGATGAGGATGACGGGAGGGTCAGGCTCCTCTGTCCGCAGCAGGTGTTGCTTGGCTCTGAGCTGATTGGGAGAAATTAGAGTGGAGAAAGTAGTCATTGATGCTCGGTCGCTCGCTCAACTTGAGGGGGAATTGCAGGCACAGGCTAACTGTGATCAAATCACGCTTTCATTTTCAAGTCCCTTTCAAAGTCTTCACGTGTTTCCTCTTGTGATTCATATTCCGGCCAGCCCGCATCCATCAGATATGCTTTATATTTAATACATAGTTCTCCAGATGTAATATAAACTTCTCTTGTAATTTGTAAAAGTCGTGCGTCTCTCGTGAGTCTGATAGTCTGTTCCTGCTGGCTCTCTGTTTCCCTCTGACTTTCTGGGCCTCCACTCTGTTCCACTGATTTTGTGCTCCTTCTCATGCCAGATCTCCATTTCCCTTTGAGTTTCTGTTCCTGCTACTGCTCACTGTTTTGCTGTTCCAAATGGCTCGCTTTGTTTCCTTCGGAGTTCCTGATGCTGATGGCTCTACCTGTGTTCTTCTGAATTTCTGTTCCTGTTCCCGCTGGCTTTCTCTGTGGCCTTCTAGATGACTCTTCCTGCTGTCACTCACTGTGTCCTTTTGAGTTCCTGTTCCTGCTGGCTCCCACTATGTCCTTCTGGTTCCTGTTCCTGCTGGCTCACTCTCTTTGGCCTTCTGAATTTGTTGTCGTTCTCGTGCTGTCTCTCTCAGTTAACCTCTTTGAGTTTATGTTCCTGCTCCTGCTGGCTCCGTTGCTGTTCCTGCTGGCTGTCTCTGTTTCCTTCCAAGTTGCTATTGTTAAGTGGCGTTCTCTGTGACCTTCTGAATTTCTGTTCCAGATGTCTCTGTGTCACTGTATTCTTGTGAGTTCCTGTTCCTGTCCCCGCTGGTTCTCTCTGCAACCAGTTTTTGTTTTGTTCCTGCTGGGTCTTAACTGTTTCCTTTGGAGTTACCGTTCCTGTTTCTGTTTTCTGTCTCTGTCATTGAAGCTGCCTCATAAATTTGCCGTAGCACCGAGTGGTTGTGCATGACCAGGACTAAGTAACCTGAATAAGCTCATTTTTTTCTTCTTCTGTCAGCTCTATAAAATATGATTCATGCAGTGGACTATCTGTCAATTTTCAATCTTTTCCATGTATTTCATATTGAATATAGAATACAGTCATTTCATTGCAAAATCCATCTTCTGTGGTAATTGATTTCACGTGTCTTGATTTCTTGTTCCTATTTCTCTTTCCTATCCAGAGGCAGTGCACCTACTGCACCCTGGTGTGCTGAAATTCATTCTGTTCATATATTTTACTTTTTTTTTTCATGGGACGACACTAAGAGAGTAACGCGTGACAACTTGTGCAATAGTGCAAATTTATTGTCCCTTCAAAATAACTCCACACACAACCATTCACGTCAAAACAGCCAGCAACAAAAGAGATTAGACACCAAGTGAAAATACCCTTTGTGATCTCATAATGTGATTTCGTCACCCCCACCCCACCACTCAGGTTGCCCGTGTTGGAGTCAACAGCATCGTCCGGCGACCTGTCCCGGCCTCACCACATCGTGTCGGTGGTGCCCAACCGCTATCCGCGCTGGTTCACCCTCAGCCACATCGAGTCTCAGCAGTGTGAGCTGGCCTCCACCATGCTCACCGCCGCCAAAGGTGCGCACATCAGCACACACCTAAACACTTATACGGTTTTGATTAATCGAGTTTCAAACACTATCAATTCATTTGATAATCGATTTCTTGGTGATTAAGTCATTGCTTAATGGTTGCAACTGTCCTCGTCCTTACTGGAGCCGCGGTTGTGCCCACCTGTGTTGTAGCTCAGCCTAAAGGTGTTCAGTTGTTCATTTGGGTTCTTTTGATGTCTCAGGTGACAGTCGCAGGCTGGAGACGGTGCTGGAGTCCATCCAGAAAAACATCCACTCGTCGTCTCACATCTTCAAACTGGCGCAGGACGCGTTCAAGATCGCCACTCTGATGGACAGCCTGCCCGACATCACGTTGCTAAAAGTTGCTCTGGAGCTCGGACTGCAGGTAACTGAGGCGCTCAACGTCATTTTGGCTCCGCCCGCTTCATTACAACACCAGAGGACCAAAAATAATTTTGAGTCTTAAGTCTCTATAGTTCATTCTTGTTACCTTATTTAGCAACTCTTTACGCATTCTTGTTTTGGTTATGATCAGGTGATGAGAATAACACTGTCCACATTGAACTGGAGGCGGCGGGAAATGGTGCGCTGGTTAGTCACATGTGCCACCGAAGTTGGTAAGTGAGCTCGCTGACTTTTGTCTCTACATTGTCCTCATTTGAGTAGCGTTTTGTACAAGACCGCGAATGCCAAACTTCATTCGATATGGTACCACTCAATTCGACAGGGTGTGATGCAATGACTTTTTTTGTAGGCATTTTACATAAATGTGAATGAGCCTGTCAGTACCATAAATATACCATTTCCTTCTAAGATGTTTACCTCTTCAATAGTCGATATACTCCAAGGTGGAACGATTTGGTTATATTTTATTTGTTGCGCTTGCATATTTTAAATTTTTAAAATACATTTTCTGATTCTGTGTGTGTGTGCGTTGTCTGTTTGCGTCAGGCGTGTACGCACTGGACAGCATCATGCAGAGCTGGTTCACCCTGTTCACCCCCACCGAGGCCACCAGCATCGTGGCCACCACGGTCATGTCCAACAGCACCATCGTGCGCCTGCACCTGGACTGCCACCAGCAGGAGAACCTGGCCTCGTCGGCGCGCACCCTGGCCCTGCAGTGCGCCATGAAGGACCCCCAGAACTGCGCCCTGTCGGCTCTGACGCTCTGCGAAAAGGACCACATTGCCTTCGAGACAGCCTACCAGATTGTACTGGAGGCGGCCGCCACGGGGATGAGCTACACGCAGCTGTTCACCATCGCGCGCTACATGGAGCACCGCGGCTACCCCATGCGCGCGTACAAGCTGGCCACGCTGGCCATGGCGCACCTCAATCTCAGCTACAACCAGGACACGCATCCGGCCATCAACGACGTGCTGTGGGCCTGCGCGCTCAGCCACTCGTTGGGCAAGAACGAGCTGGCCGCTGTCATCCCCCTGGTGGTGAAGAGCGTCAAGTGCGCCACCGTGCTGTCGGACATCTTGCGCCGCTGCACGCTGACCACGCCGGGCATGGTGTCGGCGCTGCACAGCCGGCGGAACTCGGGCAAGCTCATGTCGCTGGACAAGGCGCCGCTCAGGCAGCTGTTGGACGCCACCATCGGGGCCTACATCAACACCACGCACTCGCGCCTCACGCACATCAGCCCTCGCCACTACAGCGAGTTCATCGAGTTCCTGGGCAAGGCGCGCGAGACCTTCATGATGGCGCACGACGGACACATCCAGTTCACGCAGTTCATAGACAACCTGAAACAGATCTACAAGGGCAAAAAGAAACTCATGATGCTGGTGAGGGAGCGCTTCGGCTAAGCTCCGCTACTTTTCTACCAACTCGAGTCTGCCTTTTTTTTTTTTTTTTTTTTTTTTTTTGGGAACTTCCGGGGAAGAAAAAGAAAAAAAGAGAGAGAGAGAAAGGACGTCGAAATGAAGCGATGAAGCGGAAAAGGAAAAACAAACAAACTCCACAGAGCCACACGCGGTATTATTGTTCTTGCTGTTGTTCTCGTTACAAACATTATTGCTATTATTATTATTGATAATAATATTATTACTACTATGTGTACAGAAGTGTTTTATTTTTTTTTCACGAGAGAGGAAATTCGTCACGTTGTGAATGTTGTGTGTCTGCGTGCGTATGAAAGGAGAACGACGTTTTTGTTTTGAAACATTGTTTTTTTTTTCTCTGTTAAGTTCTACAGGTGCATCTTAGTACACAAGAATAGCCGCGAAAATGTTCATGTAGTTCAGGAGTTCAGTTCAAAAAGTCCATTCTAGAATTCACGACACAGAATGAAATATTTCGTGAAATATATTTTAGGTAAGAAACAGTCCAGGAATTGGCCGAGCAAGCTACCGAGGGTCCTGTAGTATTGATTGCCTCAATCACTCATTTTTTGAAAATAGATTTTTTTTTTTTATATAAACAATACAATGAAATGTACCTTACTAAATAATTGGTTATGTAATTACTTAAAAATTTGAATGATTTAAATTATTAAAGTTAACAATGTTACATATTAAAATTAAAAATTTTAATAATCTTATTTTGACATAATTGCCCATCCTGTTTTTCTGTTTTACCGTATCCAAAAATGACATGGCCCAAATCTGTCCATTAAAAAGTGAAGAGGAACTTTTTGAATTGAACTTCCTGAACGTTTCTACCATTTTCCAGTGTGTTGAGATGCACCCGTATGTGGCTGAAGGCCCTCCACAGTAGCGCTCGTGTTATTAAAAAGAACGAAACAAAAAAATTCGCATCCTCGGAAGACAAACTAAGGCTTTAAAATCACACACAGAGCACCTCCTCTTTGTCCCCCGGACCCCTCCAACGGGGGGCACCAGGCAGCACTGCACAGTTAAAAAACGCCGCCATCAGCATTTTCGCAGCACTTGAGCAGCCATTAGTTTTCTCTCAGCGCCAATACGGACGACCGTGCGCTTAGCACACACCTGTGTAATGTGATGCATGCGGCCATGGCGCATTCGACTATAATCCAACCTGCATTCGATTTTAACACTCGGTACACTTGCATAATCCGATAGGAGAGCGCTAGCGAAATTCCAGACTTTGTTGGGATGGATGATATCAGAGGGATATTTTTGCAGCTTGTCGACTGCATTTGACTTAGCTGTTTCGAATCATCTTGGGGTCATTCGAGTTTTTCCAAATGAAAACTGGAAAATAAATTTGGACATATGTGCTTTTCATTGGAGGCGATAACCTCGAACGATGTTATGCGGGTAGTGCTATTAACCTAATGAGTGTGAAAAGCATCAAGGAATAATCCGATTGGATGTTGAGGGCATCTGTTTGTTGCCATTTTCTGTCACAAAAAAGAAAGAAGGAAAATAATAATTCACCTGTTCAGAACAATGTGCTCGGTTCTTATTATTCTTACGTTAGTCACAAATTAGAAGCATTAGTCTGTAAATGTTTTGTTTTTCGACAAAACATGTTACCTGCAGGGCGGCACGTTGGGTGACTGGTTAGCACGTCGACCTCACAGTGCAGAGGTGCAGGATTCGATTCCGGCTCCGGCCTTCCTCTGTTGTGGAGTTTGCATGTTCTCCCCGTGCCTGGGTGGGTTTTCTCCGGGTACTCCGGT
The DNA here is from genome assembly GCF_001891065.2 of Hippocampus comes. Taxonomy (NCBI): domain Eukaryota; kingdom Metazoa; phylum Chordata; class Actinopteri; order Syngnathiformes; family Syngnathidae; genus Hippocampus; species Hippocampus comes. The sequence continues at coordinate 323,254 of NW_017805532.1, read as the reverse complement.
TTCCTCCCACATTCCAAAAACATGCTTGGCAGGTTCATGAAACACTCCAAATTGTCCCTACGTGTGAGTGGTTGTTTGTCTATGTGTGCCCTGCGATTGGCTGGTAACTAGTTCAGGGTGTCTCCCACTTATTGCTCAAAGACAGCCGGGACAGGCTCCAGCACGCCCCGTGACCCTTGTGAGGACAAAGTGCATCGGAAAATGGATGGATGGATGTTACCTGCAAAAAAAAAAATACAGTATGCCCTCTCTTGAATGTGAGCAGCATAGGTGTTGTCATGATGCTGTAAGTATGCTGTAGTCATGCCTGGGGGCCTCCTTTCCCGGCGCAAAGAATCTTGACTTTGATTGTCTTGTAGAAAACATTTAATGTTTCCGTTTTGAAGAGGGATTTTGACTGAGAACCGTACAATAATCATCTACCTGTTCCAAAACAATCAACACATTTGTTTATTGATAGTACCACTGAGCTGTCAAATGAAAAGCATGTATCTCCGCTATTCTTTTTTTATTTTTTTTTAATTCTTGAGAACCCAACATCAGTTTATGCAAGTTTTCTAAAATCATTCACACAAACAAGAAATCAGCCATTGTTCACCTTTCAATCTGTTTCACATGGAAAAAAACAAAACTTTTTGACGTGTTCATGAAAAGTGAGCATAAGGATGTTCGTGTTGGACTGTCTCGATGTCCTATTGTTATGCCCAATGAGTAGAGCTGCGCTGAAGGGGGAGCGACTACCTCATTGCTGCAGTGTGGAACCTGCTCCCAGCGGAAACGTGCTGCCACAAAGGAGATTTGTGGCACATAATATAACAGACAGTGTTTGTCAATCGCTCTTATTCCTGCCCTCCGATTGGCTACAAGCATGCGCGTCACTCACTCCCATTTCATTTCCGCCATGTTTTTTTTTTTGCCACCCCACCCCATTTCTTTAATAGGCCAGTGTCATTCATTTCCCTGTGTGTGTGTCATTGCAATGAGACTTTGTACTGTTGAGAGAAAAAAAAATGTGTGCAAGCTCCGCTAATTGTCCACCGGAACGTTCTCAGGGATTTCTTCTTTTCCTCCACAAGAAAAAAAAAAAAAGGCGGAACAAAACCAACGACTGACTACAGGAAAATGGGGAGAAAAAAAAACCCAACAACATGAGCGAGCATTTATTGTACTCTGTATATATGCCATAGTATATGTCTGAATATGGAGGATCTGAAAGTCTATGTTAACTAATTTATACAGAGTATTCTATGTAATGTGAAATACTTGAAGCCGCTGTAGTTTGCTCTCTCTTTCTCTCTCTTCTGTCTCCTTTTTATTTTTGTTTTTTTTTGGGGTTTTTTTTTTGATGATGTGATGGAAACATATCAGGAGGACAAGACTTCATTCCTGCTGACTAAAGCATACAGACCAGGAAGGGAGGTCAAAAGTACTCACTGGGGGCCAGTAACACATTTTTTGTTGCTTTAATCCACTTTAAATTCATTTCTCATCCAGTAAAATCGACACTGTGTCTCATATCACGCACACCCGTCAACCAACGTCTGTCCTTTACTCTCCCGTCATTTTTGTGTCCTTTGTTTTAAGTGTGTCTTGACAAAAAAAAACACAACAAAAAAAAAAACGCAGCCTTTTCTTCTTGCCTTGTCTTAACGCTTTAACGTAACCAAACAGGAATTCTGTCTAACAACCAAACGCGTTCAAAGGGGTGAGAGGCGAGCCACCTTGGTCCAGCTTTAGTGTCCTTAATTAGTAAAAAAAAATGAAAACAAAAAAAAGAAAAAGAAAGGAAAAAAACGTGAATGGCTGTGTTATTAACTTTTCGTCCTGCTTTTGACGACAAAGCAGCTCCTCACGTGTGTCTGGTGGTTGAGTTAAAAAAAAAAAAATAAGAAAGGAAAAAAAAAGTGCATACGTTGTTGTCCGGTGTCTCGCAACAATTTCCTCTTGACTCTTTCTAGCTGTTTTTTTTCTTTTGGGTAGGAAGCTCTCCCCCTTTTTTATTTATTACGACGACCCATGTATACATGCTTATGAAATTCAAATTTGATATGCCGATATCAATTTATTTATGTAACTAAATCACTGTTTTATAATCTTGTTAATGAGTCAATAATTGATTTTTTCTTTCTTTTTTTTTTTTTTTGTTTAAATAAAAGTTAATTTTTGAAATGTTGTTGACGTCTTCTGCTGCGCTTCCCTTCGTAATTGGTTTCGTTTCAACGGCGTGTGGCACATCCTTGTCTTTTTAGGTCTGCTGCAACAACCTTGTTCATCAAGTCCCTCGGAAATGTCGCCGCAACTTGCCAACGGTTCTTTGAGTCTGTACTTAGTTGTGGTTTCTCCCCCTTTTTAATCGTTCAGTTTTGTCTTTGTGATGATAAAAATACGACTAATAATGATGAATGATGTCATCGGGTTGAAATGCCAAAGAAATCGAACTGAGCAAATAGAACCATCCCGCAGCTAGTTTGTTTAGCACGTCGTGCGTTATTTTGGTACGTGGGCAGGCGGAAGCACACGGAGAAATCAAATCGGGGTGGCGGTGGACGGGGTGGGGGCGCCACTCCTGCCGCAGCGCTGTCATGTGGAAATGTTATCCCTCGCTGGTAGTACCTCATTTTGCTTTGTCGTGTCAGCCGAGCTGCGGGATGACTACATCGCTGCATTTTGTCAGGTGTTTGTGGTCGTGTGTGTGTGTGTGTGTGTGTGTGTGTGTGTGTGTGTGTGTGTGTGTGTGTGTGTGTCAGGGGGGTCTTGAGGGAGCGGCTGGGAACAGGTGGTATAGCAGCGGCGGCGGTAGCAGACTTACAGGAGCTCCTGACAGCAGCGAGGTCCCCCGACTCACAGCCCCCGCTCATTAAACATTGACACAAAAACACCACAACTGTCTGCGTGTGAACAGTAATGAGGCCCCTGTGTGTGTGTGTGTAATATTGCCCAGCTGCAGATCGAGGAATTCATCGGTTTATCTACGAAAGAACCTGCAGTCAGAAGCCAAGCAGTTTCTTTTTGTTGAGGGAGATGCCAGTGTTGGAGAGACTACTGTCGTCAAAAAGTTTTATCAGGTCATGCTTAGTTGTCCAATGGTCGTGTGACAAAGGCCAGCCTGGGACAAAATGGCCGAACTGTGTGTGTGTGTGTGTGTGTGTGTGTGTGTGTGTGTGTGTGTGTGTGTGTGTGTGTGTGTGCGCGCGCGTGCGCATTTGTCCAGTAATGTTGCCCATCGAGGTGTTATCCTGTATGGTGTGTGGTCTGCACTGATGATTGTTGCCCTTATCCACCTGGAAATCGGAAATAACCAGCTTCAGAAACAGAAGCAATTCTGCTGATAGAGGCCATGCTCAAGTGTTCAAATGTTATATGTGAAAGATGCCTGCCTGGATGACATGCATATGTTCCTGTTTGTGCGTGTGCGCATGCACGCTCATCCATGTGTGCTTTGTTATCTTTACAAATGTTCACCAGGATTTTAGGGATCTTACCAGCCATACTCAGGTGTCTAATTGTTATGTGGTGGATGCTTCCTAGGACAATAGTCAAACAGTCATGCGTGTGTGTCTGTGTGTTAATGTTGATTGTAGATGTGGGTACCTGGATATGCTGTCGAGAAATTCACCAGTTTTAGCAACAGACGTAACTCTGCTGTCAGAGGCCACAATCTTGTGTCCAGTTGTTCCACGTAGGTGTGTGTGTGTGTCTGCTTGCATGTGTGTGTGCGTGCGTGCGTGCGTGCGTGCGTGCGTGTGTGTGTGTGTCTGTGCGTGTGCTTTCATGTGCGCGTCTGCATACCTATGACCTGCATCCAGGTCCCGAGCTGACTAGCAGCTGGTAATGACATCCCGCGGGTGCAAGCGGGCCCAAGCAGGCCTGTCTGAGTGTATACTTCTAATGACATCGTGATCACACACCGCCGCCTTTCATGCTCCAAAAAAGAAAAAAAAAAAACTATGAATTCCAAACCCACGCCGTCATCTCCCGCCTTCGAGCCACATCAAGGCTGACGTTTACTCACCGAAGCTGTCAGTCTGTCTGCCTTTCAACTTTCACCTCTAACACAAAGAGTACAGTTTGAAGATCGAAGAAAAGATGGTTTGAAAAAAAAGTCAACATAAGTTGCACTGATGTTTGAAGAGCAGTGACTATGTCATCATCCTTGTCAGTGGCAAAAAAAGGCAATCATCATCACTTCATGATGATGATTGCCTTTTTTTTTTCTTCAGGCTTCAGGTATCACCTTCCTGTCGTGTGTTCTTAGGCAAGAAAATTGACCGAGACATCAAGTCTTTTCGTTCAAGGTGATAAGGCAAGTAGTTTGTGATTTTTTTTTTTTTTCGGACCTTGACACAAAGCAAAAAGTGGAGGAAACCATTTTTTGTTTCTGAAACTGAATTATCTTAATTCTCCACAGTGTTATAAATACGTAGTCTGTTACTATTTTAGCTGTAAATTTGTGTCTTGATGCTTCTAATGCAGCCCTCTTTTTTTTAACAGCATTGTGGGCTATGTTCCGAGTTATTTTTAGTATATGCCGCAGGCAGCCAAAAAAATGACAATGAACCGCAAATAATCCGTGGGCCATATTTTGAACACCTCTGCCTTAAGGGATACATTTAAATTAAATTAAATTAAGGACCCTTAAGGCATCACATGAAAAGTCATTATCACAGTCTATCTGAGAAATCCCCAGTATACTAGTCGCAAAGTGTATGAGTTCAATCAAGATAATGGTTGATGAACGTGAAATGAAACCGCATTAGCTCATTAGCATCAGCGTTAGCATTTCAATGTAACAAATCGGCACCCAACAAAATTTGCCCTGGAACGCAAGATTGGGCAACCATGGCCTGGTGTAAGTGATGTTAAGGTATTCTCTTTGAGCGTCAGATGTTTCATGTGGTTCTTTTGGTGTGTTGTTTCATGTACGAGCGGCACTTCAAGCTCGTTAGCATTACATGGCTAACACCCAAAAAGGATCACATGCGCGTGTTCTTCGACAGGGCCCCGCAGCAAAGCGGGACTCGTCTTCCTTGTCCTCCAGGCCGCCGGAGTTTGATCTCCTCTCTTCCCCGCCCCCCCCATCCCCATCCTCCCCTCCTCCTCCATCTGCCCCGAGGCGCCTGATTAAATGCTAATTAAATCCGTTAGCGCCGCTATCGCCGCCGCTAACTCCTCTCTCTTGCTCTGTCATGGAGATTAATGCCCCTCGTTCATCACGAACTACCTGCCCAACTCGCGAAGACCTCAGCCCCACCCCCCCCCCCCCCCCCCGTCCTCTCTTTCCAAGATGGACGATGGCTTTAAATTTTAATTTGAAAATTGCCCTCAATTACTTGGCCGGTGACCACTTGGCGGGAGGCGGGGTTACGGCAGCAGGTCAGTGGCCATGATGAGCGATAAGGGGACATTAATAAGAGCTGTGCCTGGGTTCATTTAAAAGCGGACAGGCCGCTTTCTCATTATTGAGCTCCCCCCAGCTTTATTTAAAGGACTTTATTTAAGGCCGGCCCGTGAATGTGTCCTACAGGACAGACGCTTAAAGCGCCTGACAGAGTGGGAAAGTTACGACCATAACTTACACCCTGAGCAGTGAGACACCCCCCCTCCCCCCAAAACACACACACACACACACACACACGTAATGGACATCTCTTTTTTTTTCAGACATTTTGCAGGCCGCTGAGCCTTCACGAGTCTCCAAGGAGCCCAAAGATGTTTGAACAAAGTTACACACATCGTTTACTTTTACACCTCCCACAATCTCCGGCCCACAAATGTTTTAGGGCCTCCAATATCTGTAATGATTATCAGCAATTGGAGGATATTGAGCGAGGGCTAACATGTCAACGGTAATGTCGAAACTGCTTCTTCTTTTCTAAAAATGTAAATTGTTTTTTTTTCTTTTCTTTCTTCTAATTCTTGTACTTTGAATTTTGGTTTGTATTTCTTCTTCTAGTTAACACGCAGCTAAATGAAAAGGGATGAATTATGACAGGAAACCTCTGTGGACCAGACTGGGACCGAGCCAACAAATAGTGTGCGCTCCTGTTCAGCTTCCACCCTTGATACACAAGATGAATTACACATAGATTTACACACCTAAGACCAGCCTGACATCCAAAAAATACTATCACCTCCTCTCCTGCTCCAACCTTATTTATTTTTTTATACCAAGTGCGCGCCGGATGTCCCTGCTGGGGCTTTAAATCTGTCTGCTAGTGTTTAGAATGTCACTATGAGAGCAGAGAAATGGAGGAAAAGCCCACTTGACTCCTCGTTTTTCCCTCGGCAAATACGCTCTGCAGACGTTTAACTCCGTGAGTAACATCCAAAGGAGATGACAATGGCACGGTCAGAGTTGTTCTCGAAAGGAGTATCCCAAATTTTTGGGTCCGGGGGTAAACATTTTTTCAAGGACCCCCCATCAGAATCTTTAAGCCAATAAATTGCAACTGCAATGTCACGGGGATTTTTTTTCGATTTATTATTTTAATATTATTTATTATTCTTATTATTTGGGTGACCCGGTGGTCCAGTGATTAGCGTGTTGGCCTCACAGTACAGAGGTTGTGGGTTCAATTCCAGCTGCGTGTTGACTCCACTATTGTGATGGGTCAAATGCTGAGGTCAAATTTGAATTATTGTAAGTGTGCATGTGTCAAGGTTGTTATAGTTCATGAAAACTAACAAAATTGAAATTGAAAAATATTTTCATTGAGAAAATAAAAACACAAATGCTTTCAAAAAACGATAACTATTATATTTACTAAACTATAATAATAGGTGAAATGTACTTCATTTTTGTCTTTGTCGATTAATATTATACATCAGCTTTCAGAGTCCAATTTAATTGTAGTTGTTTTGGTAATGCTGTACGGCCGCACAGTAGAAGAAGGTCAAACAGACGTTTGAGAATTGTACTTTACTTTGTTACACAATCCTTTTTTTTTAATCTTGCACTCTACAAATACTCCATATATTCAAAATAAAACTAAACCTAATGCTAAAACTCAACTGAAACAAGAATTAGAAGTAACCACTCTGCTCTAAAAATGAATTAAAATTAACTGAAATTCAAGAGGAAAGGTCGAAACAAAATAAAAGCTCACTATCATGAAAAATCTAAATCTTTTATTGCCCTGCTGTGTACATGACAAATACAGGCGATTCTTTTTCGGAACCCTTTTTTACATTGTTTTCCATATGACAAGAAAGGAGCCTGGTAGAAGTAATGACGGGGTGATACGAACCGCAGATGCACTGGCACTTAAAGCTCCGCCCACTTTCTGCGAGGTGAAACCTGGCAGTTGGCCCACTGCTGAATCAGGAAAAGTGCAGAGCGCCAAAAAGAACAGCCCTCATTTGTCAACATTTCAACAAAACCTTATTTTGACCGTTTTTATCTGCCTCGAACAGTGGTTCTCGAATTGGGCTCACTGGAACCCCTCGGTGGCATGCAGGGGTGTGATTTGGGGGTCCGCTAAATCATTTGGAATAAATGTGCGGAAATGAACAGCAAAAAGGCAGTTGCTGTTCATTTCTGCACTTCATTTCAAAACTACAAAAAATAAATGACGTACATTCTAGTTTTCAGTTTCAGGATGAACCTAACGAGTCACTGAAAACTAGAATGGACATCATTTATTTTTTGTAGTTTTGAAATGAAGTGCAGAAATGAACAGCAACTGCCTTTCTGCACTTCATTTCAAAATCACAAAAAATAAATGACGAAATGAACAGCATTTAGGTTAATCCTGAAACTGTATCCAAAAGCCCAATATCTCTCACTTTCGCTGTGTTGCGTAATTTATTCCAAATGATTTAGCGGACCCCCAAATCACACCCCTGCATGCCACCGAGGGGTTCCAGTGAGCCCAATTCGAGAACCACTGTTCTAGCATGTTCCGCGTTACGCAACGTGTAATCACACACATGGCGAGGACGTGGGCCTAAGCGGTAGCAGAAGTAACGAGCAGACTCCTTGATTAAAAGCCTGGACGAGGAGCAGCATGACGTCCCACTCAGTCATCTACGTCCGTTTCTCTCGCCTCCTTTTCCTCCAGCAGCAGCAGCAGCAGGAGGCACTGAGCGTCCGGCCGACTGGAACAAAGACGGGAAGTGAGTGGAAAAAGAAGGATGGAGCGACAGGAAGGCGAGAGAATGAGAGCATACATCATGGCCCTCGTCGCTGACATTTGTGCTCGCTGTGGAGAGACGCCATGAATTTTAATATGAAGCTGTGGTGAGGAACAAAAAAAAAGAGGCCTTTTTCTCCTTTCACAGCAAATTTGATGAAGTCATGACCCGTCTTGTCTCATCTGACACTTCATGGCAATGCAAAAAGGTGAGCTCTCAGATAATGGTTCCAGGTTTGATGGCGGGTATCAGGAAATACAAGTTTTGACAAAAACTAATATTTACTGTAAGATTCGTGTATCATAATGATAACTAGTTTTTTTGTCAACATTTCATTTTTGGAGTCGATACCAAAATGTAACAGCTTATTTCCTCAGCTCAAACACAGCCTTGTCAAAAGATTTGTTTGTTTGAAGTTGTATCTTTTTGTGTTTTGTGATAGAATTCTCCTCGGTAGCAAACAAACTACATTAAAAAAAACAATAAGCGCTCCTTGATGCAGGTAACTACAACCCCCCCCCAAAAAAAAACATCCAATATCAAATTGTATACATTTATAGATATCCACTTACTTCATATGCTAACATGGGTAAAAAGTAAATAAATCAACATTTTTATCCACATCTTTCACCCAAAATCAATCATATTGTCCATTCACAACCTCAGCAGAAAAGCTTTGTGAAACGTTTGCTATTTTTGTACAATAACAAACAAACCAAATACGAAACAATAACAGCCTAAGCTACTTGGCAGAGGTAACAAGAATGTCGTTGATTCGAGATTGCATCGAGGCCCTTCCCAAAATCCTAATGTGGGCCGATAACAATTAGATTCCTTCAACCAAACCTATTACAGAAACCCACGTTTGACCATTTAAGAAGGATTATTGCCTGAGAAATGACAGTAAAATCATTGCATTGAACGCACGTTACAATGACGAACGGGCCATTTTACATTTTTGAACACAAACGGTGCAGCAGCACATGGGGTTCGTTCCCTACGTCCTGCTAATGTCACGTCACACCATGTCCCATGCCATTTTGTCGTCCGCCTCTTCCTCCACTGCTGGGAGGCAAAGGGATGCAAATGCGACCATTTCCTTCCTCTCCCATCATCCCCCCCACATACACACTCTCTGCAAACACCGCTAGCGAGCCCCGGGCCCTTCTCAGACTTTTTCCATCTGCACAACCAGTGACAGCAGTTATGCACCCCCCTCCCATAACTAAGTGTTCCTTCCGTAACGAGCCATGCGATTGGTCGCTACGCCATGAGCTGCGCTAGCTTCACCTCACTCCGCTTCTGTGACTAACTATATCTTAGAAACCCCCCCACCCCTCCAGCCCCCACTTGCAACACCACCACTAATCCCCACTTTCTTCGGGGAGGGATAAGAGTAATACAACAAGATCCAGTGCTACAAATGGAATCCTATTATTTTTCCAGAGCCGGAATGTCAGGAGGGGAGGGAAGGGGGGGTGGTGAGGGGGGGGAAATTGTATGAGGTATTGATTGACTCGAGTGGAAGGGATGCCAGGAGTAGGAAGTTTTTTTTTTTTTTTTAATCCACGGAGGGAATAATGAGAAGGAGAAGCTTAGGAGTAGATGGGAAAGTTGAGTTGGAGACGCGATGCGTTTAAAGACGCGCCGGCTCTGACGTAAGCGAACGGCTCGCAGACGCACGGCCATTCTCCGTCAGAGCCAACATTCAGCCTCTCAGATTGAATTAGGCCTGGTCCCCATTGCTCGACGGTTGCCATGGGGATCGTGCAACACCTCAGCTCAAGGCTGCTGTGTGCCACCGCATCCAGCAGGTGGCAGAGTGGTGAAAAAGAATTGCCAGCCTAAAGCTCACCTTTGCAATTACCATGCTGTCTAATCAGCATCTTGGTATGCTACACCTGTGAGCTCGGATGGATTATCTCGACAACAAAAGTTGCCGACTCACTGTTTTTGTGCCCTGTTGGCTTGGCTTCATCTGGTGGCTGAATATTTAGCCAGACCAGAGCTGTGTCTAACAGCAAAAAGTGCTTCGGCGCCATCTTGTAGGCTGTATCGGCAGTTTGAAACCTTTTTGTGTTGGCGTCGACTGCTTGCGAATTGTCACCATGAAGGCTGTTCACTATACGGGGGCGTTGATCACTGTGAGCAAGCCCTTGGTCATTTCAAATGCGTCTATGTGCAGAATTAAAACTATACGTGCAGCGACTCAATCAAGCATAAGCAGCTGGCAATCTTTTTTCCATATTTGAATTCCATCTACATATATTCATGTATAATCATTTGTCTTATTGAGCTTCTTTTTTTTTACCCCTGAGAAATCCAGCATGCACAACATCACTTAACCACCACACACACACACACACACACACACACACACACACACACACACACACACAGATCTAGGGATGCGCTATTGAGAGCAGATACATGTCGGTGTGCACAAATTGGAGTTTTGTCAGCAGCGCGGCTCTAATGGATGGCCAGAGAAAGGATGCCACCCACAGCACCATCTGGCTAATGCCCCGTCCTCTGCCTATGAATTTGGCTCAATTGTGCCCAAGAGAGAGAAGCCACATGTTCATTATGAAAGCAGCAGGGGACTTAGTGATCCCCCGAGTGGTGCCGACTGAGCGAGCATGTCACAGGACGATGTGACACACAACACAGAGCGATGGTGGAACAAGGAGATGAAGAAGAAGAAGGGGGGGGGGAAAAAGACAAGCTCCTCCAGTCAATGTGTTTATCAGCCAACCTTGACAGACTTCCAGCAGAGAGGCTTCCCCATTGTTTCGAGTAGATTCTTTTTTCCCAGCATGCATTGTGGGTCCATGTATCGTAATACTGACGCCATGTCAATAATCAGTTTGGCTTCCGCCTGTTAAAGCCAATTTGGCCTTTTTAGCGAGAATAAAAGTTGTTTTCGTTCCATTTTTGATACATGATAAAGCGACGGACTTAATTATATTATCATATTTTTTTCAATTTTATGTAGTTATATAATCTTAGGAATTTTTAAAAGTTATTATTATTATTATTTTTTTGTTGGCTCTCTGCTCACCATGCATACCACCACCCTCACTCTACATTCCAGCAGTTTTATTAACCTCTTCTTTCCTGCACTAGCTTTGGTCGATCTTTTCAATTTTCTGGGCTGTACCCGCTTCTCTTTTCCCCTTATTTATTTTTGCTATTATTCGTATGTGCCTTTTCCGGATGTGACTTCTGATTGGCCACAAAGTTTTTGTATTTAAGGGTTTGTAGTGTCACCTGCTGCTTTGACTTACACCTTCCAGTCTGCAAATGCACTCTTGTGTGGCTCGAGATTGGTTTTATGCGAGGAGGATCGGGAAAACCTTATTCGAGTCGAGAAAGTATATTTTTAGTGCAGGTGTGGGCATAGCCCGAGTGACACCAGGACCTGAATTGAAACATGGTTGCCATTTTGAAGTAAAATGCTTACAACATCAGCGAGTGTGCACAAACCCCCATTAGGTATCTTTATCTGTACCTGAGCCATCGTGAGAGCAGCCTAACAGCATCTGTCAGGTCCCACTAAACCCCCCTGGACTCATAAAAAGCCGAGGCCTCCTCGGTGAAAGAATGGAGACTAGAGGAACCCAGTGGGACTCATAGAAAGAAGGTATGGAGAGAAATAAAATGTGTGGGGTTTTTTTTTTTCTTCTCCCATTCCAGCACGCTGTGTGCCATGCGTGGCCATGCAAGCCAGATGGGGGAGGTGCAGGTGGAAATAAAACATGCATGAGTCGCCTGCAGCCGAGGAAAATAATTACTGTCATTTAGCAGACATGTAGAAGAGAGCAGCGCACCCCCCCCCCCTTCCCCCCCACGTCTGCCCACAGGACGCTACACGCTGCCTGCATACCGATCAACCGCACAGCCGGGCGGGGACGGGCCACGTGTTTGCCCCACTTGATTACCTCCACCAAGGAGATTATGTTATCGGCACAGCTTTGTCTGTTTGTCAACTCGACCGTTTGCTGATCCTGTTCATGGTAAAGGAGGCTGAAGCTTGTCCAAGGTGACTCTGAGCGAATGCGAGGGTATGTCCTGCACAGGTGACCTGTCAGTCTCAGGACTGACACACACCTGGATGTTATCCATAACCATTCATACCTATGAACAACTGCAACAAACCTCATGGAGTGCATGTGGCATTGGTGCCAAAGTACTTTGGAACCTAACACGTTTTCTGTAAATGTTGAAGACAAGTTCCAATGTTTTTTGGAAACATCGAGTCTGTCTTCTGTTCTAAAAATAGGTCACCACTGATCTGTGTCAACCAATTTTTGTGGTTGACTCAGCCAAGTTCGATGAAACTTTATTTGTGCAAATTTGTCATTTCCGAAATGTGTATCACATCGCTAGGGCTTCGCACGAATCAGCTCAACCCCAAACGAGGTTTTGAGTTTTCCCTTGCCTCATTTGGGGGTTTGGATCAGAGAATATGGCCGATATCTGTCAACTGTGGGCTTGTGAATTGATTTGAGACTCTTTTGCGATTAAAGGCTATATAAATAAACTTGACTCCATTTCCCAATTTACAAATGTTAAAGTCTTGGTAGAGGTCAATGGTTATGTTTCAAGGAGACAATGCTTTTATTTTTACTCCCTCTTGTTTCAAAACCTCCAAAGAGTACAGTATAAAGTCCTTTTCCTTGGCTGAGGTCAGATTCCAGATGATGTGGTCCCTGGATCTTGGCTAACATTAAATCACATCCAAATGCCATCCCCTCCGAGTTCCCTCCTCTCTCCTTGCTTTTGTCTCAGCGCTGTGGAGTACGAGCAGCAAAAACATTTATTGAGAGTGGAGGGCTGCCAGCGGAGGTCAAACGTCTGCCTCGCAATCATTCTTTATGACTGATCTAGTGGCGCAGCCTTCATTACCCTGAATTATACGTCGCCGTTACTACCTCTCCCCCAAGGCCCGTCTCTGGGACGCCGTTGGCCTTATCAAGTTATCATCTTACCCGGGAGGAGCGTTAAAAGCTGCAGCTCAGATGACATCTGCCTCTAACATGGACAACTTTAACATTCTCACATGCGTCCATGCGTGACGCACGTGCATGGCGTGCGTCGCAAGCTTGTCCTCCAATACAAGAGCAACATCAAATTCAATTTTCCCATTGAAATTTATTGACATGCTATTCATCTGCTACAGCCTCCCCCCCCCCCAAAAAAAAAAACCACCAAAATGTCTCTTGTTATCTACTTTTCGTTAAGGGAAAAGGAAAACATATACATGTTTACTGCACAAGAAATAAATGTGCCAGTATTCACGTCTTGGATGTGTACCTTGAATGAGCACGGCCCAATGAGTGATGTCAGGCACGGGAGTCTCCTAAGTTGGGGAACTCGCACGTGAAGGTACCACTGCAGTTCCCGAGTTGCTCCGAACCGGCAATGCACTGATTGCATCCAAAATGGTTTTTGCTGAAGGCGCTCATTGTTCCTGATTGAGCCCATCGGTGCGAAACATTTGAATATAAATCGGGAATGAGAACAGCGGGGTAGCTCCAGCTCGAATCACCTTGTTGTCACCGCTGCCCGTCTCTGCAGCGCACCTCCCGTGCACCCGCTGTGTTTATTAGCACAAGTGAGGCGGCGGTGTGAAGTAGACTGATAATCTGCGAAACCAGCGGGGCGCTGGTCTGGCGTACGTCGTGTTTTGAAACTCATTGTTACAGAGATAGAAGTGGCAGCCAGAGCACAGGAGGAAGGGATGGATGATGGATGGATGGATGGATGGATGGATGGATGGATGGATGGATGGATGGATGGATGGATGGATGGATGGATGGTAAATGTCATCATATTCCCACCTATTTTGTCCATCCATCCATCTGTCCATCCAACCATCAACATATGGATGACTGGACGCAAGGACCTACGGAGAGCGCCACTACAGAAATAAATAAATCATCAAATAAATAACTAATGCATCAATTTAAAGCTACGTATTATGATGACACTCCCATCATTGACCATCAGTGAATATGCTAATGCAATATATTGTGCTGCCGTGTGAGCTAAGAGCAGGCTGTCTGTGTCAGACAGTATATACACACACACACACACACACACACACACACACACACACACACACACACACACACACACACACACACGCGTCTCCCTCCCCAGTGTGCTGCCATATCGGGCAGCCAGTCAGGGAGTCAGTGTGCAGTAACAGGGCTATTAGGACTCCCAGGGACCCTATTGATCTCCTCATTGATCCCCTTTGCCTCGCCTCGGCCAGAGAAGCGGCCGGGGTTTATACGGCCTCAATGGGAGCGGGAAAGTGCTCCACTACAGCCAAGTGCGCGCCGGACACACCGGAGGATTGAAGGCCGTAAGAGAAATCATGACAAGGTGGAACACACCCCTATCATATCCTCTTTGGCGTTTCGAGCTTTGTCAGCATATCAGGCAAGACTTCAGTTCAGTGAGCATCAAAGGATGAAAGTCGAAATGCAATGGACTGCATATGGTGGTGCTTTGACTTGGGAATTCAATTCATTCTGTGATCATGCTTGCAACTCAAAACACTCACAGCTCAAAATTTATTTTCCGAGTGAATTGCCATGAATTCGTTCAAGCCCTACATTGAGCTCCTTGTAGTATTTGCGCCTTGAAAACACTTTTTTTTTTTCAGAATATAAAGAATGCTGCATATGCCTGTTAATACAGCATTGCTATACTTTCTGTCTAAATGCTAACCATTTAGTGTATATATATATATAGATATATATATATATATATATAATTACAAAATACTGTAATACTGATAGTTGTTATTGTCCGACTCAATATGCTCTAATTGAATTCTTTATTTAAACAAACAAATTGTGTGTGTGTGTGTGTGTGTGTGTGTGTGTGTGTGTGTGTATGTGCATTTTAAGCAGTGTGAAGTCCGACTCTGATGTGTGTTATTAATATCAGGGGGCAGCTGGCAGGTCCTCATCAAGTCCAGTTGATTAATAACAGGCCCTGTCACACCTTCACTCATCACTAATGGCCCTCTGTCTATTATTATCACTTGATAATGAGGTCTAAAAGGACCCGGGCATATGTGTGCAGATGTATGTGCAAGCCGACTCTAATTACATACGTGACGTATTCCCGTATAGCAAAGCTAAAGCTCAGGATATGGATAGCAGTTAGCCTGTCTACCTGACAGTTCTGATGTTTAGGTTGCACGTCACGGCCATTCGAGAGTGTACGCCGTCTCTCTCGCCCAAATGTCAACGGGGACACGCTCCAGCTCACCCAAGACTCTAATGAAGATATGGAGGCTAAAAAATGAATGGCTGCAAGTTGAGAATTTCAGTATAATTGAACTATGTTACATGATCCTCTTATCATCACTATCCTTTTGAAAATGACACACCGGCCTACCGAATTTGTAAACGAGCCGCACTAATCGAAAGTATGATCTAGTAGGGGAGTTCGAGCCACCATTAAGAGGCATCACTGGATCATCTGTGCAGATAGCAGATAGGAAGAGGAAGTCTTCGTTAACCTGTTGAAAAATATGGCCGTGGTGCAATACTCCACTCAGGGGGATTAACTCCAAGCTGATAACAAGGAAGAGTCGTGAAACACTGCCGGACCTCGCATGGCTGCCATTTCATTCACAACACATCGTCCAAGAATAAAATGACCTCAAACACAAAAAATACAGAGTGATCCATAATGACCATGATTCAAATGCAGAAGCGTTGTAGTAGTCGTGGTCCTGAAAGTAATGCTCTTGCAAGTCACTATAACTTGTATAACACAATCCAAAGTTTGTCGTGGAACATTCGTTTGACTTTGGTACCGACTATATGGGTTCAGTTTCACTCGATGACTGCGTGGATATGAGAGTGAGTGTTTTTTTTTGTCTAATTGTGCCCTGTGATTGTCTGGCTAGGGACCAGTTCAGAGTGTACCCCGGCTCTCACCCCAAATCAGCTGCTCTAGGGTCTACCACATCCATGACCCTAAACAGGATAAGCGGTGTATAAAATGGCTGGGTGGATAATAATATTCAAAAATACCATAAAACAGCGCACGCAAACACACATCTCGCACTAATTAAAATATTACATATACCAAATTAAAGGTAAGAAAAGAAAAAAAAAGACTGATGGCAATTTCAGTTAAGAAATGCAAAACTGCTGTGCATAATGCACAACAAAAAAAAAATAGACATATGCGTTGCCGTGCATTTATTATTTTTTATAGTGCTTCGCCTCACTAGAGTAAACTGGAGAGCAGTGTATTTACTATCACGAGAACAGCCCGTTGATGGAAAACGTGACGTCATACTTTTTTTTCCAGCATGCTGTGTCAAAGTTCACATCATCTGTTTTGTGGTTGGAATACACTGTACAGTCCAAGTGTTGAGCAGAGGCTCCATTCAAGCAGCGCAATCTGTGGCTAACAACGCCCTCTACTGGCAAGAGATGCCATTTCGTCCATCCATCCATCCATCCATTCTCTGTACCGCTTAACGGGCCGCAGGTGTGACGGAACCTATCTCAGCTGCCTTCGGGTTCGACGTGGGGTACACTCTGAACTGCTCGCCAGCCATTCACACCTACGGACATTTTCTAGTCTTCAACGAACCATTCCATGCGTGCTTCAGTTAGGTGGGCAGAACCTCCAAACAGAGAGGCTGGAGCGCGGATTTGAATGGGCTCCAGCTCACCGGTGAACCTTCAGAAGACAAACACATCCATGTAATATTTACAATACAATAATCAGACATGTTGTGGTGTTATTAGTTGGGTAATGCAAATCTTGTTCCCTACGCAAATGAAGAAAGGTTTAATAAATAACCGAGCAGGCAAGAGCACTGCCGTCTGCACCTCCCCTTCATACTACACAACATAATCACTTACTGTACCTTCTAACACACTAGTTATTTCTTGGTAAGAGGGCTCCAGGTCTTATTTGAAGACGTCTTCTCAACCGGGAAAGAGAAAGTTGAGTATACAATGAAGAACATATGGAAGCACTTGTGGTCCATCCTCCGTATGCTGGCGGCCTGTATTGGGTTTGGGTTACTCTGCGTGGGTGGTTATCTAATATCGCCGAACCTTCCGTACACAAACACGGTGGGACGGGTCATGGGGTGCATCCTGATGTCTTGTGGCTTCCTGGCCATCTTCACTAGCGTCACCTGGAACATCTGCCAGCGTGTCAAGAGAAAGGTGGACCGGAGGAGGAGGAGACGCCAGCAGAACGTACAAGTGTATACCATCGAGAGGTCAGTTACTGTAGTTGGAATAACTCTTTTAAAAAAGCGTCATCAGTGAACCTTGGGCATTTTTGCAGACCACTTCCCAGATAATGGTGAATGACTTTACTTAAAGTAAATTACTTGGAAACGAGATGCAAGGACGACCGTAATTTACATTCCAAAACTTGATACAAAAAGGAAAGAGGTGGAATTTCGGATTTAGCTAACATTTATTTAGGGACTAAGTGACTTTTCTGTTGCTTGGATTAACAGCACAGACGTGCTCTTTTGTATAATTGAAAAATCTCGTGTGGAGCTGACGGTAGGGAGCCATGATATTTATTGGAAGATAAACCAGATTGCACATTTTTGTAAGCTTGTGGTAGATTGTTAATCATTGTAATTTTATGTTTGAGCATTATATTATTTTGTGTTAGGATTACCTACATATTCCGTTTAATAATTGCTTAAACAAGTTTATGTTGATATTGTCTGATTGGCTAAAGGAAAGCAGGAAGTGTTTGAGTAGCCGCGAGGAGGAGTGTTCTCGTTCGTTCGTTCGTTCGGGGATGTAGATGTTGGAAAAATAAAAGCAACCTTCAAAGGATTCCATCTCTCCTCTTGCCCATTCGTAAAGTAGAGCTATCCACTAAAAATCTACGAACCGCTCAATTTACATTTTGTACATAATTGTGAGAAAATGTCTTCCACAAACCCAATCCAATGATGGAGTATTGATTCGGTCTTTCCCTTGAGAAGTCACTAATATGTGGTATCATCAGTATCTTTCTCACCTCCATGTTCTGCGGGATTTATTTTGATTATTTTGAAGGGAATTGGTAAAAAAAAAAAAAAAAAAAAAACGAAATCATCTGAACGTGCAACCCCAAACGCCAACACTTTTGCCATCGGTTTTATGGTCTAAAGCTGACATTAAAATATTAAGTCTGGTTCACACATGTCTCCACCATTTTGTTTAGAAGGCCCAGCTCTTTCCCTCCATCCTACGAAGAGTCCCAGAGGTGTCATCAGGATCTGGAAACAGACCCGGAGTACGTGGTCCTGGATGGGGTTCCGGTGGTTCTGAGCCTGGCACCTCCACTCTACTGCCAGGATGGAGCGCAAAGCCCAGACTTCACAGGGAGCTGGGAGCAGCCGCCAGTTTACGGGGATTCTTCTTCTGCGACGTGTGGGTGAGGGAAGGACGTTCCATGGAATGGGATGTAGACTGGATGACAGTTATGTGGAGCAAGTGAACACTGGCCGGATGAGATGGCTCCATAGAGGGAGAGACTTAAAAAGCCATAGTACCGGATATGATCCGGCCATCACATGAGATTGTGGCCGTGTAAGTGCAAGTTTTTGTGAATCATAACATACAGGTTTTCAAGAGGACTGTTTCATCCGTCACGAAAGGACATGTCATCATGGACTTTTTGTGCTTGCTTTTCAATATTGTGTTTCCACATTTCCAAGTTCCAGTCGGTTTTGGTGGGATTAGCAGGTTTACTTCAATTGTAGTTTACTTTGTTTTTCAAAAAGTTATGTGGAGGACAAAAGACGAATAAAATGTTCTGTTCTTTGTGAAAGACTATTTCATACTGACATACTCCAGAGCTCGTTTACCTTCCGGTTGAGTAGAAGCACCTGCGGCTAAAGCCAAATTGTGGCAGGGTTTTTTCGTGGATTACCCACCTCTGTATATGAGAGTCAATTTCTACTGAATTGGTATTTTTTTTTTTAAAAAAAGCAATTTATTTAATTTGTAGTACAAATAATCTATCTTTGTTCATCAATGTAACTGACGTATAGTGAAAGACAGTCATCTTTGCATCCATTCAGCCATCCATTTTTGAATCCGCTTATCCCCCCGAAAGTCATGGACGTTACAGGAGCCTAGCCCAGCTGTCGTCGGGCAGTAGGTAGGGGACACTCTGAACTGGTTGCCAGCCAATCACGCAAAAAAACATTTGCGCAATTTAGAGTGTTCCATTTACAGGCCATGCATAATTTTGGAATGTGGGAGGAAACGGGAGTACCCGGAAAAAAACCCACACAGGCACGGAGAGAACATGCAAACTCTAACATGGGAGCCGAACTCTGCACCCTTAGCATTGCGAGGCCCACGTGCTATCCCAGTACATAAGAAAAGAAATATGTATTAACCCTGAATGTTATGAAAAAGCAGTAATACTCTTGAAAACCAGTAATGCTTGATTAACTACTAAAGTGTAGTGGAACGATGATTTTTGGCCAGATTTAACCCCTGACATCCTGAAAGGGTCCCTGCTCCGGATGGTGCAATCAGGTGTAATAACAAATGTCTGCTGAAGACGGCAAAAAAAAAAAAAAAAATCTGTGCGGATATCCACTGGCACATCCTCACCTCGTAACTTCAGCAATCAGCGTGTTTACGAGTTGCGTTTGTCGGTGTCAATTTCAGACCTTGTAAAGATCAATGCTTTTCGTCTTATCTTCACGCAGCAGCTTTGAATACCACGAATCCAACGTTTCCTGAACTGTGGGCCGGGAACCAAAAAGGGGGTCCATTTTAATGGGTCGCCGATTGATGTGCAATATGAAATTCTCAATCCCGATTGTGATATAAAACTTGACCATTTTCATTTCGCAAGAATTTATTAGCTGTGATGCATTGCCTGTTTGACTTTACATTAAAGTGTTTTACAGCTGCGCATACAAACAACATTGGGGGAGGGGGGGGGGCAAGTGTCTCAGCATGATGTTGGGTGAATTATTCCTGACAGGTGCTAAAGAACTCCATAAAATAGAAACAAATGCACATGCGCATTCATTAGGCTCGTTTGCACATTTTTCATCCGTAATTCAAAAACTCCCCGTTGAAGTTGATACTTGATTTTGGCCATTTAGAGAGAGAATTTTTTTTAATACTGTATATACTTCAGTGAGGGATGTTTTCTAGGCACTTTCTGAATGAGCTAAAATGTTTTTATTTTTTCTTCTTTTTCTTCTTTCCCGCTCATGTGATCATATTTGGACCGCGGCGTCCCGTCCTCTCGTGGATGTTGGAGAGTTTGAGCGCGATGGCGATGAGAGGACCCAGCACCACCTGCATTTAGCGACAAACAGCATAGGACCAAATTGGCCTCTCGATATGGGTGCTTAGACATGTACATCTCAACAGGTACTTTCGGTGTACATGACAAGAACGTATACATCTTTCACAAAACTGTGGAACCTCAAAATGCAAGATGAGGTGATCTCAATCACATACAAATGATCGAGGTGGCAGGCAGTCCCCAAGTGCCAACTTCACGGCGATGATCTGTGATCGCCCTGGCCAACTTGACATGAACAGATCTCTATCTACTATTATTGAATATCATTTGTAATTTTAGAGGTTTCAGTATGGTCTTTGAGACATTGTTATGAAACTGTATGGTAAGTTGGCACCTGTCTTGCCATTACGCAGTTTTATGAGGATGGTTTCGAGTAGAGTGCCTCGCCCATCACCAATAGCTGCACTCGGAGCCAACCCTTCTAATTGGTACACACTCCACAGAGTCATATGAAGGTGTACACAGGCAGAATAAGGCCAGTCATTCTTCAGGCAGTGTCAACAGACCCACAAACACACAAAGAGTACCTGTGTCTCTCTGCTATGTCTCTCGGGGTCTCTCTCAAAGCTCTCTGCATAAATCCGGATGACGGCGCCCATGCCACCGCCACTTCCGCTCATCCGAAACACTAGACGGGATGCATCGTTGAAGACGATTCTCAAACCCTGAAAAAAAAATGCATGATGTGACTTTTATTGTCACGTTTTTTTTTTGGTTTTGTTTTTTTAAAACACAACTGGATAATTTGTCGGTGGTCTATAAAGGCTTCAAAACAAGCCATCACGAATCAGAGCATCGTGAATGTGAAATATAAAAAAAACATCCACTAGATGTCACTAGTGTTCTGTATATTTATGGAACTTGCATACAAGCCTGCCCCACATTACTCCCATGTGCTACGGTAATTCTATCCACTCAAGAACGCAAATACATTCCTTCCACTCAGCGACGAATTCCCGAAACTAAAAACAGTAGCGCGGTGCAAATACACATCACACCCTTAGCTAATCTGTTTCCCAAAAACGTGATAAGGGAATAAGGAGAAAAAAAAAATCATCTTGAAAAAAAAAGACTTCATGTCATGAACTCGACCAAAGTCCACTATAATTCTTCAAGAACAAACATTAGCATGGGAAAAAACACCCTTTTTTGCTATCTTCGTCCTATCAAAATAGAAGCTAAGGAGACAAAACTTGGCAATTACAAACTTATTTTAATGTTGCCCTCAAGGCACAATTTCACCGAGCTAAAGTTAGCTTGCTTCCAAAGCAGCTAATATAGCTAATTTGAAGAGCAACAACATTCTGTGAGAGAGGTACAGAGTGGGCCTTGCACTCTTTGTTTGTAATATTTAAATACAGTTGAAGTCAGAATCAAAGTAGGATTTCAAAATGGAGTTTCTAGCATGCAAAAGGGGTTGTAGACATTGTTTCAAATCTTGATTTCAAATTGGGCTTAGCGTTTTACCACAAGAGATTTAAGGTTTCAAATTAGGGTTGCAAAGCCAATGTTAGCGGTCACTCTGGTGATTGGCCGTTGAGCTACAGGGGATATGATGTTAAACATTTTCAACTTTAATTTTAATGTGATATTTTTGTCTCCTGCGCTCTCTAATCTTTAATGCCTGTTCAATTAAAATAAACGTGTTCATTAGCAATTTGTAATGAACATTAGCCAGAGATGGATGTCCAATATTTTCGTGATATGACTCATGGATATTGTGCAGGTGTACCTAATGAAGTGTCGAACTGTTTCTGTCTCTGTGTCGACACATAGAATTCTACAGCTTCTGCCTATGGTGCCAGGTTTTGAGGTTCAGATGGTCAACCCAAAAAGATATCTGTGAAAGCATATGTATGTTTACATGTGTGTGTTTTTGTCTCCCGGAGAGCGGAGGCGACAGCTGATATAATTCTGGCCTGGGAGGAATGTGTGCTACAATAACACACTGTGGGGGCAACCGGGCTGAGAGGGTTTACCGGCGAGGTTAAAACCACATTTTGGAGCTGAGGGACCACACTGTAACCGGGGTAACACTTTGTTCTCATCAGCACCGTGAGTGACGTTTTCCTGGCTCCTCTATAAAATTGTCACACAAAGTGGCAGTGTGTTGGTATGCGTGTTTGCGCCAACTGTTAGTATACACAAATCAGAGCATCGTGAATGTGTGTGTGTGTGAGTGGGTGTGTGTGTGTCAGGCATGTGGTAGGGTGGGGCAAGTGGCAGCGCCAGACGTTTTAGAAGAACCCCAATTGGAGTCAGCTGGGAAAACTTCAGAGGAGGATGGAAGCGCATACAGGAAGTGCACACAGACTCCTCTTAGTATTTGTGTGTGTGTGTGTGTGTGTGTGTGTGTGTGTGTGTGTGTGTGTGTGTGTGTGTGTGTGTGTGTGTGTGTGTGTGTGTGTGTGTGTGTGTCTGTCTGTCTGTCTGTCTGTTTATGGTTTAAAATGGAAGATCCACCGTCATATCCAAACATGGATCTCCTCAGATGGAGCAGAGTGTGGGTGGTCTGTCTCCAAACACAACAATGATGATATATGAATGTGAGCAGGAAGGGCCAACCAACCTTCCCATGAAGTCACGTCTCCTTTTGATATGATTCAAATCATTGCGCCTTCAACACAAATGAACACTAAGATTCAAGTTTTGGGTGGCTAGAAAAGACATTGGGGCGCAGAGGGATTGCTCTATTTTTGGGTGGGTGTCTTGCCAGCGTGTGCGTGTAAATGATTGACCTGACCCTCGGTCACGCCTCCTATTTATGCAGACTCTGATAGGCTAGTTTGGTCGCGGCATGACAAGTTTTAAAATACGAATTAAAAGAAATTAGAAGTATAAGATGGGACCAGGGAGACCTGACCCTCGGTCACGCCTCCTATTTATGCAGAATCTGATAGGCTAGTTTTGTTGGCGTGACAAGTTTTAAAATACTAATTAAAAGAAATTAGAAGCATGAGATGGGACCAGGGGTCAGGTCAGACAATTTTAACATATGAAGTGAAGAGTGTTTTTTTTTCTTTTTTTTAATTGCAAACTCCCCCTTGACTGTAAGTAATGCTAAAGATTTTTTTTTTGTTTTGGAATTTTTTAAAGAACATTACTGTCATTTCCAATGTTACATACTCAACGCTCACCTGGTTTCTCACTACCAGACAATTTTAACATATGAAGTGAAGAGTGTTTTTTCTTTCTTTTTTTTTTTTTTTTTTAATTGCAAACTCCCCCTTGACCATAAGTCATGCTAAAGATTTTTTGTTATGTTTTGGAATTTTTTAAGGAACATTACTGTCATTTCCAATGTTACATAATCAACGCTCACCTGGTTTCTCACTACTGTTCCGTCCACCGGGTCGATGTACTCAAAATTATCGGCCCGCTCCACATTGTACATGTGATCTCCTACAGCAAACTTCTGGCTGCTGAACGCTTTATCCAAGATGACCGACTCCAGATCCCTCATCATGTAGAAGGCAGCACGGGGTTCGAGGCCTTCATAGTCAAACCTGAGACAAACAGTCATAGGTGAGGATATTTTTTCCTTCAAATTTGGCAAAAAACACTTTTTTTTCTTGCGTTACAGTACTGCATTTCAGGCTTTCGCTCACACTCCAAAAACATTAGGTTCATTCAAGACTAAATTGTCCATCGGAGTGAATGTGAGATGACTACTTGTTTGTTTATATTTACCCTCTGATTGGCCGCCAGCCAGTCCAGGGTGTATCCCTCACCCAAAGTCAGCTGCGATAGGCTCCAACTCACTTGAAACCGTAAAGAGGACCGGCACTATAGAAATGGATGGTTTGTATGTTTGTATAAATAAATACCTACTTCACGCGGAAACATGAGTCGGTCCAATGTTTTCTTGATAATTAGGGTCAGATTTCTTTCTGCATCATACAGTAGAGAAAGGGCCAAAAGTTTTGGCAGGAACACAGTCGGACAAATGCAGACTGACATTAAATTATTCTAAAAGCGGCCCTATTAGGACAGTACAATACACATTTTTTTTCCAACACAGTGCCATCTAGTGGCTTTACACGCAAACAACCCACCCGACGTCATTGTTTAGCGCCACCTGGAGCTTTGCGTCGGCTAAGCGAAGTACGGGAACACAAAAATATGCAGCAGCAATGTCAACGGGGAAATGAACTCTCGTTACTATCTACGCGGCACACTGGGGAGACGTTAAAATAAGAGCAACCGGGGAGGAGAAGAAAGAGGGAGTGGACAAAGCTGAAGGCTGAGGAGTTATGTTTGGCTTCATCCATACAAGGAATGACGATTTGCAGTACGACGGACTCGCTGGCGATTTGCAAATGTGCGGGGAGTATTTCAAGATGTAATCACTCCAACCGAAGAAGCAGTACGCGTTTTACCTGCAAAAGTAGTTGCGTCCAAACTTGGCCCAGTGCTCTCGGACAATCTGCTCCACGCTCTGTTTGTTAGCGGCCATGATAGACAGCCACATCAGGACTGACCACAAACCATCTTTTTCACGAATGTGGTCTGAACCTGTAAGAGAAACACTTTCTTTAATTTGGTGAAGACATATTAAAAAGGCAATTCAATTGCTTCGAAAAGCAATGACGTGATGAAATGACCTAAAACCTCCAGACTCACCATCACTGGGGTATTCTTTCCTATCCTACTCTCAACCACTAGGGGGCGTATCAGCCAAGTAATTGTTGGGATACTGGCTGTGATATGGATGCGTTTTTTTGGAATACTATTGAAAAATGTTACAATGACATTTAGAACCAAACAAAAGACGTTATCTTGAAGAAATGCAGTGGAATGTCAAGAACAATAAAATCCCATAGCTCCATGATCACACACAGAGTTGTGCGGGAACCATTGCTCAGCGTCTACTGCAATACTACTGGCTGTCCACATAAGACGGTCTTTGATACTACAAAAAAAGGGAACTGGTTTACAACATGTGGTAAGTCTCCACACTTTATTATTTGAGAGTTTACATGGGTGCTGCTTGTTTGGTTAGCAGCAGAGTTCAGTGATTATTATTAAATATCCATGATATTCTGTCAAGAACTGAAATAATCAGACATTTGTTCCTGATGGTAAAATGGAGAGTGTCTATTTTGAGGAAATTCATTTGTTCCTTGAAGGAAGCTGGCACTTCAGCTTTCAGCAATGATGATGATCATTCTTAAAAAGGCCACCATTAGCAGGGCTCATCCGGGAGTTGAACCCGGGACCTCTCACACCCGAAGCGAGAATCATACCACTAGACCAACGAGCCACTGATAAAGTGCAATTTTGCCAACATTATGTTATGATTATGAAACTGCCTGGCAATACTGAAGTACTGTGCACAAGTCCCAAAGAACCAGTTCAAAATGTCAGGAAGTGGCGCCTCAGTGTCCACTGGTTCCCTGTATGCAGCTCAAATGTACACGTAAGTACACACTGGGCTAACACCCTTCAATGGGGAGCTATTAGGCTGCCTCACGTGGACAGCTGCAAAGTTTCTGTTGTGGACACATTGACATTTTAACAAGAACCAATGTGTGAGCAAGACTTCCCTAAAAGGGCGTGGAGCAGAAAAGGACCAAATGAAAAAAAAAGAGGCATCTCTCTGACACTTGGCAAGACACTCTCTCTCTCTCTCTCTCTCTCTCTCTCTCTCTCTCTCTCTCTCTCTCTCTCTCTCTCTCTCTCTCTCTCTCTCTCTCTCTCTCTCTCTCTCTCTCTCTCTCTCTCTCGTTGTTTCTAAACGGCTGCGGCGGACATCTGTTGGGAAAGTGACAGTCGCCAGTGCTTAATCCCAGTCTTGCTGTCTGTCTCCCTTTGTCTGGGATCACATAATGCGTCAGATCCCATTATCACATGATCTAAGATACCTCTTTCCGCCCCCCCCCCAAAAAAATAAATAAATACCACAACACATGCTAATAATTCTAAACGATATTTGTAAAAGTGCAATGACAGCAAGTTGGAAAAGAGGGAAAGTCGGGTACAGTTTGTGATGATTTACTGCAAAGCTCCCCTTGAAGCTTTTTGGCCTTAAAAGGGTAGACAAGCTCCTCTGAGTGTTCCTTTCACTTCTCTCCTCCCAGCAGTCACGTTTGCTCTTTGCTACACTCGCGGGGCCCCTTCACTGTCCCCTGTATTCTCTCGAAGAAACAGAGTTGGAGGCAGGTAGACACAGCAAATGCGCTTGTGTTGCCTCAGCGAGTCTTGTCATTCAAAGGGAGCCCCAGTCTCCTTTTATAGCAGAAGAATGGGGATTATTACACATGCAGCCGGGGTCACGGCCACCACATCTATTAGGCAGCAGTCAGGATGGGTTAAAGACAAAGACAGAACAAGTAAAGAGTTATTTTGACCTTTTATTCAATCAGTCATAAACATATTTTAGGAAAGAGACAACAGTCTTTGGACGTCTATTGGAAATCGTCCCTGCCAATAGAAGCAGGGCAAGCAAATGTGAAGTGCTCAATGTGCCCTCATGGCAACGGAGTGGCAAATTGTATTAAAATAAGTATTACGTTCCAGTGGAATACTTTTTAGCAACTGCGCCAGGTGTCCATGCGCAAATCCGTTAGCCCTCCAAAATACGGGCGATTGCTATTCAAGAAATGAACTCCCCAAACATGCTGTGGCATTATTTGACAAAGCATTTTGGGATATGTACTATCTGTATCTGTAGTATATGACTCACGTTATTAATAATAATTTTTTTAAAAAAAACTATACTAAATTCACATTGTTTTTAAAGAGCAAAGGCTCCTGTGCTTTGGGATGACGACAATGACGCTTAAAAATGATGTTCAAGAACGAAGCTCGTTCAATTAACTCTAAAATTAGGTCCTTTCTGTCCTAATTACTAAATTATGTTTAGGGAAACATATTTGAAGAAATGATTCACTCACTTTTTGGAAAAAGTCAACTAAACTCCCGTGAGAACATATTTTATGATTGCAAACCGTGAGAACAAATGTTATGATTGCAACAGGGACGCACTCCAAAATAAAGGTGAGTCATAACAGGCTCACAAACTGCCGCATATTCAAACAAAACCGCTACATTTGGCCATTGTGTCAAAGCTGCAGGGAGTTAGTTTCCAAGTAACCCTGAAATGATGTCATTTCCCTGCTATTTCAAGGTATGACTAATTAAGGTATGAATTAATTCCTAATAATTCTTATGAGGACAGGATCATGAGGTTGGTCCAATTGTATTGTCTTAACCAGAATTCTACGCAGGTTGTACCCTGTTTTTGCTCGAGTGAGTGCCGAGGCGATGCGGTACCTGTCCCGAAACTTTCCTCCCCACAGAGGGAACATCGGCCGGAGTCCATCAGGTTCCCAAAGTACCTCCAACCGGTAGGAGTCTCGTACAGTGCCAGTTTCATTGTTTTGGCTACCCTAAAAAGATGACCAAAAAAAAGAAACAGTCAAATAAAATATGTTTGAGGCACACATTGAGGCAAACAGCAGCCCTTGTTCATAAAAAGTTCCTGCGAACTTTCAAATGAAGCAAAGCAAATGTTTGATGACGAGCCAACAGGTTCACTTTCATAATGCCAACGAACAAAGTCGGTGAACCTTTTAGTTTGAAAAGTGAGCCACAGAGAGGAGTTGAGCACTTGTGTGGATGTAACTGAGAGTGTACATTAATGCTTCGTTTCCACAAAGATTAGTCCAGGGTGTTTAATTTCTCAAATGCAGATGGGGGTGCCAGATCCTTATATTTTTTTAATTCAAATGTATTTTTAGAATAGCATGAGGGGTGGCCCGGTGGTCGACTGGTTAGCATGTCCGCCTCACGGTGCAGACGTGCAGGGTTTGGCCTTCCTGTGTGGAGTTTGCATATTCTCCCCGTGCCTGCATGGGTTTTCTCCGGGTACTCCGGTTTCCTCCCACATTCAAAAAAAACATGCATGGCAGGCTGATTGAACACTTTAAATTGTCCCACGGTATGCATGTGAGCGAGAAACGTTGTTCGTCCATGTGTGCCCTGCGATTGGCTGCTTGCCAGTTCAGGGTGTAACCCGCCTACTGCCCGAAGACAGCTGGGATAGGCTCTAGCACCCCCTGCGACCCTTGTAAGGATAAGTGGATTAGAAAATGGATGGATGGATGAGACCATCTTTATTTCGCAAGTATTTTTTGGGAAAAAATGCAGTATTCATTTGTGAGACTGTTTACCGTATGCGCTTTAGTGGGTACTGCTGTTTTGGTTAGCAACAGAGTTCAAATGAACCGAATGAAAAAAAAATAGGTCAGCCGCATACAACCACCCACCCCTCCTCCTCCCACAGGAATAATTATGACGACAATTATTTATGGAGGCTCTTGTTTTGGTGGTGGTAATGGTCATTTGGTAGTGTGCGACAGCTTCAACTCAAAGTAAGGGTCACTGCATCATTTGGCCCCAACGCAAGTGGATTAAAACTGTTAAAAGTCCAAAAAAATTTTGTGATCGGATTTGCAATAACGGTATAAACCTACTAAGTGAAATCAAAACCTTGCACTCGCGTTATAATCACACAATCATCTGGTCGCCAATCTTTGAAGCCAGTTCATCCACATAATCTTATTTCAGGATTTCTTGAGCTCAACTGATAAAAACGCCAAAAAAATAACCACGTTTGGCCCACTGGCTTGGACTAAGAGAACACATTGCAATCACTATGTTTGCACTTGAAAGTCACTGTCAAGGACCGCTTAAGGTGGAAACAGAACAGAACCCAACACCATGTGTCATCAATATCAATGTGAGCTTATTTCCTGGCATTCAGGAAAGTGAGAAAATAGCACCAAAGCATTCCCACTGTGGGATCTGCCTTGGATTTTGAGATACAATAAATGGGTGGATATACAAAGCATATCCGTCCATCCATAAATCATGCCATCCACAAATAAAGCTCCAGAGTGCCCAGTGCACTTGTTTACACGAGGACAGGACAAATGACCAAATAAGAGTAAACCGATGTTGTCCTCAGAGACGTGAGAGCTGGAACGGAAAGCCTGACATTCCACACATAGGGAAAAAAAAAACCTGGTTTTCCCATGAGGTTTTGAGGCTCTAAACAGCACGTTTACACCTAACTCAAACATCCAGGTTACTAACATCACCGCAAACTGCTCAGTACATTCAAAGCAATAACAAGTGGGGAAGGGGTGAAACATTATCAGCTTTTGGCCCTGACTTCATATTTTGCCAAACATAGCATCCAGTGACCCGTCTCCACTGACGAGAGCTCAGCCGAGATTTAAAAGCTTTGGGCTGGCATTCTGACAAAAAAGCGCCGCATGCTGGAGCTGTACTCGGACTTGAAATGGGAGTTCTTCCTTGAGTCGAACCCGGAAGCCTGATAACAAACAGTTGATGAACACAAGCGTGGTTGATGTTTAGCAGACGTTTGTCAACGTTTCAAAGAGCTTTTTTTTTTTGATTGCCAACCGCTTGAAGAGAATTGTTGACTTGAATTTCATTCGTACAGTGGTACGTTGACTTACTAGGAAGTCAACGTGTGTGACGTAGCGCTAGTTTAGCATGCAGCAACTGCCACGAGGATTCACTGTTGACAACACGGACCAGAATTCTACCTTTGGCCACATTGTGATGTGGAATTCTAGTTAAGGTAATTTAATTTAAGTTAAAAAGAAAAACTTTTCCATAGTTAGTGGTGGAAATTTCAGACCCAGCCAAAACTCGTTCACCGCCGTCGGCACGATGAGGGAATGGGAATTTTGGATACGAGTCCAAGCATTACTCCTCTTAGTCTTGGTTTGGTGCACCGCTGTATCCATCCATCCATCCATTCTCTACCGCTTATCCGGAGTCGGGTCACGGCGGCAACATCTTTAGCGGTGAAGCCCAGACTTCCCTCTCCCCAGCCACTTCTTCCAGCTCTTCCCGGGGGATCACAAGGCGTTTCCAAGCCAGCTGGGAGACATAGTCTCTCCAGCGTATCCTGGCTCCTCCCCAGGGCCTCCTGCCGGTGGGACGTGCCCGGAACACCTCACCAGGGAGTCGTCCGGGAGGCATCCTAATCAGATGCCCGAGCCACTTCAGCGTCCAGAATGAAGGGGGCTCAAGATCAGCAAACTTTAGCACGGGTGTTTATTTGTGACTTTTCTACTCACATATCCTCAAATGACACGCAAATTTGCACTGAATCGTCACGGACAGCAGAAGGACATCTAATAATATCAAAATGATATGTGCGTATGTATTGCAGCAAATGCAAAGCTGGGACTCTTCCCATTCCTCGTTCACTTTTATGGAACAATTTTACTGGCCCTAACTTTAGCGATGGCACCCATTCACTAAATGCGCCCTTCTCTTCTCACCCCTCACATATTGCATCATATTTATAGGCTGTGAGTAAAAGTGTGTATAATATGGGTCCATGTGAGTTTGTGACAGGATCGCAAATTTATAGTGAGGTCAGTGGTGATCCAAGCAAAGTGTGCGTTTGCGTCTTTGTGGTACCTGTCGAGCGCAGCGCTGGTGGCCATACTCCTGGCGAAGCCCTTGACTCCCAGCTGTCGGAAGTACGGCACGGTGGAGAGGTTGGCGGCCATGATGGCGACAGAGTCCGACGGGTTCACGAAGAAGGCATTCTCCCCGAGGATCATGTAGCGGTCCTGAGAGAAAGAGCGCAAAAGACCGACAATGAGACCATATCACCTCAACCTCAAAACTGTGCGGCAGGGTTTTTGATGATTATTCCACTGGTTCTCATCGGGCTGAAGTTGTACTCAATGTTGTCATGACTACAGATTCATTCGGTTTACAGTCATCATAAACTTGTGCGTGTGTTTGTGCAGTTCAGTTGTGTGTTCAGTGTCTGCCAAGAGTTGGGCAAGATAAAGATGACAGTATGACATAACATCTTACAAACACCCTCACTAATCACTGGGAAGGTTTTGATCCTGATGGGAGCTCATATGACATAAGTCCCCTGATGATAAGATCATTTATTCAGGAAATGGTGTGCTATATCCGTGTGCGTGTGTGTGTGTGTGTGTGTGTGTGTGTGTGCGTGTGTGTGTGTGTGTGTGTGCGTGTGTGTGTGTGTGTGTGTGCGTGTGTGTGTGTGTGTGTGTGTGTGTGTGTGTGTGTGCGTGCGTGCGTGCGTGTGTGTGTGTGTGTGTGTGTGTGTGTGTGTGTGTGTGTGTCCACAATAAGCAATAATGATGACAATTAGATGACTTGTTGGAAAATTTGAGCTACTTACAGTTTTTTGGGGGTGGGGCTCAGTAACTCAATTCCTTTTTCCAAGCTATTCACAAGTAATTATTATGATTTTTTAAAAAAAAATACAAGCCCTTGTACTGTACTGAGAAATGCAACCTCTGTATATTTTTTTCAAGCATCCAAAACACATTTTTGATTAACATTCAATGTGGCTCTTGACCTCAAATCTTATTTTGTCACGTCTTCACATTCGTCATATTTATACAGATTTCATGCCTCTGTCTCTCATGACAATCAATACTATTCACGCTCATGGCAATCCATCAGATGTCGAAGATTTCTGTCTCCCACAAGCCGTTCCTACAAATAAATATTTGGTGGAAGACCATCATAATGTATCCTCACATATGATATATGAACATTCAAGATAATATCGAAATGAGGACGATATCAGTCACATGACCTTGTGTTGCATGTAAATTTCAGTTCAACCAAACACAATCCTCCTTCCAAATTTGGCGTTGATCGACACTTAAAACCGGCAGATAACAATCATCTTGCGGAGGGCGAGAGGGAGGAGGGACACACACCAAGAAATCCAGTTCGGTGTTCGCTGTCAAGTATATGTCAAGTACGGTACATGTTGTTATGGTCAGAACATGACCTGACCATAATCATATTTCCATCATCTTATCCTTGTATATGTTTATGGGAATGTTACAAAGACTTAAAAATTAGAAAAACTTGAATGCCAATCCCAAATAATTGCCCCTCATCTCTCTTCTTTAAGATGCAGTTAGCAGTGAGCCGCCATTTTAGCACCAGCAAGTTCGTCTTTTGCACCCACTTTGTTCCTTTAAGAGGTGTGAGTGAGTCAGTGTGGTGCCAAACAAGTGTGGTAGCACCCGCTATCTTTCCACACAGCTTATCACCCTCTATACCGTAAATGCAATCCGTGAGCATTTTGCAGCTCGGCGACTCTAAGGAGAATCTTACCCCGTCTGCATCAAAGGCAGCGCCCAAGCCAAATTCGCCTCCTTTCATGGCATCCACCAGCGAAGAGGCATACGTCATGTTCGGCTCGGGGGGCCGGCCCCCGAAGTCCTCCATAGGGACGCAATTGACGGCAGAGTTAGCGGGGGCCCCCAGCTCATCACATAGGATTCTACGGACATAAGGGCCCATCACTGCAATAGCAGAGGAGATGACATTAACACTGACAAGAGGCTCAGTTGGATTTCACAAGATGATGACGGTCTCACCTCCGTTCATAGCGTCGATGCGTATCTTCAGCTGCTTCGGTCCTGTCAGAAGACTTTTGATGGCACTGAAGTCAAAGATGTTTCGCAGCAGTTGGAGGTACACCTCCACAGAGTCCACAATCTCAACTGGAAATACAGACAAATTTTATATTTGATTTCATTGAAATGTTTTAGAATTGCGGCACGGTAGTCGACTGGTTAAAACGTCCGCCTCAAATCACAGAGGGTTCGATTCCGGCTCCGGCTTTCCTATGTGGAGTTTGCATATTCTCCCTGTGCCTGTGTGGGTTTCCTCGTGGGCGCTCTGGGTACACTCTAAATTGTTTTAGAATTAAGACTGACAAGTGTTATTTTTAAAACGATTACTGTAATAATGACTTTATTACTACATTAGCGTTGGTAAGCCTCACGTTCTGAAGTAGAAATTCAGGTAAGGTCACCAGGTCATGGATGAATGCATCTTTACTAATATACAGGAAACCCAAACATGGTATTTTTAGTTCCAAGGGTAATGACAAGTGTACCTCGAAAAGGTTTGAACTTGTTCTCAAGGTCAAAGTCTTGACGTCCCAGTCTGGAGAGATCAATGCGGAGGTCAGGACAGATGGCGTACTCCTCAAGAGTGCGGCTCACCTGATGGATCCTTTCCATCACCGTGTCTGGAGAAGGGCCTGTCGCACAAAACCAAAACACATCAAAGAGCAAACGTGCTGAAGAGACCGAGAGTCGAAACTCGCTCAGTTGCCCCATATCCCTTCCTCACCTCCGTTTGCCACGTTAAACTTGATGCCGAAATCTCCTCCTGGGCCTCCGGGGTTGTGACTGGCGGTGAGGATGATCCCACCGATGGCTTTGATCTTCCTGATGATGCAGGAGACAGCAGGGGTGGACAGGAGGCCATTGTGGCCGATTACCAGGCGACCGATCTGCACATCACAGGCACAGGACCCACATGGATGTTTGGTGAAGTGTTTCACAAAATTTTGCATCAACCACTTTACAGACAACAAATGCTGAGGCTGATACTTAGAATCGCAAAGGCCTAATTTGAGAAATTCAGAAGATGAGGAGAGATGTCAGGAACACATGTTGACAAAGTCAGACAGACATGCTTCAAAAATTGAAAAATTAATTTAGCTATTTAACCACGACTAAAATGTTTACTTCAGTCTGCAAAAATGTTCCACAACTATTAATTAGACAGTTTCATTTAGTCACCAGTCGAGCTGCGCACGAATCGGTGCTTCGTAAAGCACTTTGGAGAGCCTATGGTATAGATAAAGTGCTAAATAAGTGTATTATATTTACCTATTTTGATTAAATTGAATTTGTCATTTTGTGGAGTCGAGTAGACGACAACATGTCTTCATTTTGGATAAAGTACAAGGAATAACCATTGGATTCATTCAGAAGTCATTTGTTACTCTCAACACAATTTAGAGGGCACATCTGAGCTCTAGTTGGGAATTTCTTCATTGTGAGACAAATAAAGGTTTTCTTATCTTATCTTAGTCAGCGTAGATTAAAATGTTAGATTTTCCTCGTCTCGGTGACCACTGGAAATAAAAAGTAGAGGGACCATTTTGAAAATCCAAATCTCTGTGCCAAGTGGAGCCCAAATAACATAGAGGGAGCCACACTATCTATTTATATTTGTATGCTGCTTATATCCCGGTAACGGCATCAACCTCCCATAATAGGCGTGTCCTCACCAGAGAAGCATTTATGCTCCTTAGCGTGCACAGTGTGTATGTTAAGGGATGATATGCGGAACTATGTCGGGACCATCTTGAGTCCTGTCCACTCAAGAGCCCAACCCGAGAAAGAGAGAGAGGCGGAGAGGAACAAACATAACGTCGGAAAATAGAGCAAGATGGATGGAAGCGCTGATAAGACTGACACTCAGAGACATTTGGCTCCAAAACACAATCAGATTCCTTTCAGATGTTCCCTTGGACGCGCTCCAAAGCAATTATAAAGATGTCAGAGCGGAGCTTGGGGGATTTTCTCGCTCACTTCTAGCTTTCATTCTTTGGAGAGCTGTCAAGTTTCCTCGTGTTAACACAAATAATTACTTAATCGGATCCTTTCCGTGTGTCAAAAGTGGTGCAGCAGCCGGAATTGTAACACCAGAGTCGGATTAGCAAGCAACAAATTCAGGCTACCCATTTTGCAGCTGCCCTCTGCTCTATTTTAAATGCAGTGGTGCCTTGACTTATGAGTGACCCAAATTGTGAGTTTTTTTGGGATACAAGCCACCACTGTCATTTTTTTTCCTTGTGTGTGAAGCAATTCTTATTATCATTATTATTTTACTATTATTATTTTTAAATCCACTGCTAGATATCCATCTATCCATCCATTATCCGAACGGCTTATGCTCAAGAGTGTCGCGGGCGTCCTGGTGCCATTCCCGGCTGGCTTTGGGCAGCAGGCGGAGTTCACGCTCAACTGGTTTCCAGCCAATCGCAGGGCACACATAGACCAACGACCACTCATGCTCACACTCACACCTGGGGACAATTTAGAGTGTTCCATTAACCTGCCATGCATGTTTTTGGAATGTGGGGGGAAACCGGAGTACCCGGAGAAAACCCACGCAGGCACGGGGACAACATGCAAACTCCACACAGGAAGGCCGGAGCCCCGATTCGAACCCATGACCTCTGCGCCTTGAGGCAGATGTGCTGACTGGTTAACTACCGTACCGCCCACCGCAAGTTAGTGGTACAGAATATCACAACACCTAGCAGTTATTCTTTGAAAAAGGCAAACATCCTTGCTTGAAGATGACTTTCCCAAATGAAGGTTACTCTAAAATGAATCTTGCTTGAGTTACCAAAAACCACATCATTCAAGTTGTTCTTGTGATATTCTGTTGGACACCATCATCAACACAAAACACCATCCCAAACTCCTACTCGATAACAAATACAATTTGAAAAGAAAAATGCTAGTTTACTGCACTGTCCTTGATTAACAAATGTAGGACAAGTTGCCTGTGCTAACTGATCACATCAGAGTCTGTGCTCACGCTTCAGACCAACCCGACAAGCCAAAAAGCCTGCAATACTTCACCCAAGCAAACGACTGTGGTTACATCATCGCCAAAGTTCTAATCACTCCCTTTTCAAAAATATGTGCTTTTACTTTTCAAAGGCCCTGTAAAGTGAATTAGGAAAATTGTTGCACCCTCACCATTTGAGAGGGGTGATCAGGGCTTGATTTTTCACAATTCTGAAGCATCATATTATATGATTATTTTTTTGTTTTAATCGTTAAAATTTGACATGATAAGTGGTACAGAAAATGGATGGATGAACAAAACTCTGTGGTGTGTCATAGGCTATGGCAGACACCTTCCTTATCAATTTACAAATATGCTTTTATATGCAAATATAATATTGCTTCAAATATATTTAACATCAGAAAATTACTTTTGATACTGTAGAATAATGTACAGCAAAAGTCCGACACATTAAGACATTTACTTAGGTAATGTTATACAAGGTGACTAACTTCTACACAATTTATGTTCTGCGACGAGACTTGGACTTTGACATAAGTATCGTTTTCCGATTCCAAAACCGCCTCTTCCCGTACTCACTCCATTGGCGGCTGCCATCTGGACGATCACCTCGATTGCCCCACGGCTCAGGTAACGTCCGTCGCTGCCCACCACCATGGTGCAGCCCTGCCGGTCCCGGAGGTCCATAGAGGACAGGACGCTCTGGATGTAGTTCTGCAGGTAGTTCTTCTTCCCCTCGAACACGGCCGTCTTCCTCCGGAGCCCGTTGGTACCGGGCCGCTGGTCGTCGAAGGGGGTAGTTTGGACCGTCACCACCGGGATGGGGCTCGTCTCCATCGTCGAAGCGGGAGAGGGTCCAACAAGAAAAAACAACCGGAGAAGGTGGCTTGCTAGTGGCGGGGAGCGCTGGGCACGGAGACGTCCACACCGGAGAGCTGCTACATCTCTCGGAACAGAGTCAATGTGACAGACAGCTCCCCGCTCTTCCTAATGAGCAGGAACAACTGACACTGGCGGGGGGGGGGAGAGCACTGGGAGGGTCCAGAGCACAAATAAAAATAGACTCTGACTGATGATGGCACTGGACAGTTGGGACTGTAGCAAATAACATCCAGTTTAAAAGCATCGCATAGTTAAATACTCAAATTATATACATTTATATAAGTGCACGATTGTGATAGTAACCTTGCTCTTTATCATTATTTGATCAAGTCTCACATAATAAATCGCCTAAACATATTTTTAATATGAACTTTGATATAAGCATGTAACCGAATACTTCAATTTAGCGATTTCCCATTAAAAAAAAAGAAAAAAAATGCTCAGCAACAAGCAACAGTTGGTCAATGACGGCCTCTAGTGGCAGAATGACGTAAATTCTTCACTAATGCACTCCTCGCTTCTGTATGTCAGCACACATTTCCATAATGCAGAAGATGACATTCATTTTGCTGACATTATAATTGTATGTGAGAAAATTTAGAACATAGATAGAGATGTTGTTTGGTTTGATGGATAATAGATACAGTAGTGATAGCGATGGATGGGTGGCTGCCATGGGGACTTGGAAGGCAGCAAAAACACGACTACAGATTTAGAGAGGCAAGATATTCCCCATCCATGAGCAAATTAATAAAATGGAAAAAAAAATATCAGTTGAGTCCAGATAACTTTTTTTTATTGTCGCAATGACAAATTGTTCAAAACATTTATTGTACATAGCAAACAGAAAAACGCATGTTCATGTTTACATTTTTGCATTCAAGTACATTTCAGCCTGCACATTTTTCTACTGAGATAAAGATCAGATATTTCAACTTAATGAGAGTAAGCAGAGTGTGAGTACTTTTGACAGCTCCACAAACAGACATAACATAAATGACAAAGCAACACAAAACTGTATTTTCACAACTGCAATATTTATTTGAGGGGAGAATTATAAAAGCAACAGTCCACGATCAGCACATTGCTGAATTAACCCTTTTATTATTTTATCCGCTCAACTAATCAGCAGAGCACATTAAGAAAGCAAATAATCAGTTTCGAGGACGCTAGATCCTAGCAATGAAATAATTACAAAACCATCAAAAAACAAAACAGTGAAGTAAAGGTAATTTTCCTTCACCATTTTGCCATGATGCCCCCCATCCCTCCAATCAAGTGACACCTCAATTTAAAGCTCGTTTTAAAAACTACTCATTTTTGTTATAACCAACCAAAAGAATTTTACAATGCTAACTTTTTGTATTGCTTCTTAAGTGGGTAATGCACACCTATGATACTGTTGAATTATTATTATTAATATACGTATATTGCCTGAGCCAGTGCCGATCAATGTTGTGCGTGGGCTCCCTCCAATGGGAAGCGAAAGAATTGTTACCTTAGTTCAGTTGCATTTAATACAAATAGGTTCGCACATAAAGTTGAATAACTGTTTGTATTTACGCATTTCGTTAGGTAGACTTGTAACTAATTTGCGCTGTACATTGTATTTGAATTGTTATTTAAGGACACTTTCCCCCCCCAAATGATTAAGCACATCGTGAATGTTCAAACTGTGCATAATGTTAGTTACTTAAAATAACATTAAAAGTGCACTTCCAATCAAACATTCTGAAACAAAGCACATCGTGAATGTTCAAACTGTGCATAATGTTACAGTTACTTAAAATAACATTAAAAGTGCACTACCAATCAAAAATTCTGAATCACTTAAAAGTTTTTGCATGCTAAGTGTCTCAAAACATTTAAACTGGTAGTGTACTTCCAGTCTGACGGTGGTACCTGGAGAACAAATCTTTTTGGGGGGGTAAAAAGTTCTTAAACTATGTAGGAATTCCTTCGAGATTAAGTCAACATAAATATCATGCAACACAAATATTTCTTTAAGAAATGAGCAACACGTGTCTTAAATAATGACACAATTTAAAAATAATAACAACACATAAGCAGAATAACAAACTAATAGTAATAACAACACCTCAGGTGTGTGGGTATAAACGTCTAAGTTGTTCACTGATGAAAGGGGCATCACCCAGCATGGCAGAAGGTCCAAAAGGAGTTCTGGAGTTCTCCACGAGTGTGGGGACGAAGCAGGCCACGTGGTTCGACATATAACGATGAGGGAGGGGGTTCTGATGGGAACCCCCGTTAATAGGAGCCGGTTTACTCATGATAGAGTCTATACTGAAGGAACACTTGGCTTGCGCGCCACGACTGGTGCGCTCGGTGGTTTCTGTAGTTCTGAAGTCTTTGGGTCCAGTGCCTTGGGTCCGAGATTGCGGCAAAAAGTGATAGGACGAGGAAGGCATCGTGACGCCATCCCGTAGTGGCGCATAGCCCACAGCGGCCGGGGTGACGCGCCCCTGCACCGTGTACGGGTGCCCGAAAGGCCGGCAATAGAAAACGAATCCATTTTTCCCGAAGTCGGGCTGATTTCTCTTGAACCGCTTCCTGCGCCTTAGGAAGCTGCCATTGTCGAACATGTCCTCTGAGGCCGGGTCCAGGGACCAGTAGTTGCCCTTGCCGGGGTTGCCCGGCTCCCTGGGGATCTTGATGAAGCAGTCGTTGAGGGACAGGTTGTGCCGGATGGAGTTCTGCCAAGCAGGGAACTTCTCCCGGTAATAGGGGAACTTGTTGCTGATAAAGTCGCAGATGCCGCTCAGGGTGAGCTTCTTCATGGGGCTCTGCAGGATGGCCATGGTGATAAGGGCGATGTAGGAGTAAGGGGGCTTCACCAGGCTCCCACCACCGGCCTTCTCGGAGCAGAAGCCGCTGTCGCTCTCCGCGGAAGAGTCCGCCCCTGAGGAGTCCAATTCGGCCCCGACCCCCAGGTCGGTGTAACGACTCGCGGGCTCGGGCTCATCCTCACCCACGATGTCGATCTCGTCTTCCTCCAGAGGCAACTCGGCGTGTGTGGAAGAGTCGTATTCGCCGGAAAGTGTCATGGCAAAGTTCACAAACGTTCAAAATCCCCAACCCCCTAAAAATGAAGCACGACGCGCCGTGCATAAAAACCCAAAGCACTCGTGCGTAAAAGTGCCTGTGCTCGTCCACCTCTGCTGTGACCGGAGGTAAGAAGCTTTATAAGATGGGAGGCTTTTACCCAGCAGGGTAGACCCACCCGGGGTGGGGGTCCTGTGGACCTATCACAAGATCCCCCACCACAGCGGGATTCCAAAGGAGGAGATCGAACAGGTGGGGGAGTCAATCTACTCAGGCAAACGTTAGTTAATATTTAAATCTCTATGCATTTCCGAATGGGACTCGTCCGAGCACTGGTAAAGTGATATTATAGACTTGACGCGCCACTCATTTGGAGCTTACACATTAGCATTATCGACTATCAGAAATTAACAATGATCCCCCGTGAAGTTAGTTGACTTTAGTTGTATTATTGCTATCGTGTATAATTCACATAAACCATAAATACTCTATACCGTATTGTATTTTGATTTAAGAAGTTCTTCATGTTTAAGTAAATGTATTGGTAAAATGAGTTATATATTCTACGTACATAAATTAAGACTTCCTGCTTTACTTAAAAAAATCTCTGTCAATAAAATAATCTGTGATATCGGATAAAGACGTTCATATTTTATAGTTCATCAGAAACTAATGTATATCTAATGTACATAATACAATATGTTGCTGGTCCATCTCACCTCGAAACTAAACCTAAACAAATAGTCTTCGCTATAAATGAAAGAGCTATACAGTATGGATAACATATATTTTCAATGTAATAGTAAGAATATATTAACGCTCTTTATATTATACAGCTCAATATAATGTCCGTGCAGTCTTGCATCAAACAAAACACTAAAATAAAAATTTTATTTTATGATTTAGTATTTTAAAAACTCATCAGCAAAGTTCCTCCCCACTCCCACCGCGGGTTCGTTTCGTTTGCTACCTAGGGATGCCCGCGTGTCTGGGGGGTGGGTGTGACCATGATAATGGCCGTGGAGGGACGCCCTGCCGGGCAGTGCAGAAAATAAAGCCAATGGCCGCTCTAAACGAGGCCAATCAGCATCAGAATCGAGTAGGAAACGGCCACAGCTGCACTGTGCCGCTCGGCTCAACCCAGGCAAGGGCTCGGGGGATTTACGACTCGGCCTTGAATAAAGCGGGAGCTATCATCAAAGCAAAGTGAGCGGATATGTGCTTAAAAACAAAACAAACAAAAACTACATCTCCATTGCAAATGAGCAGAGCTGGGAAAACTCCACCCACTTCCTCACCTGACCTGTGCGCGTTAGCGCGTGCGTGTGAGAAGGCTAATGGTTCTCACATGATAGCAGCACAGCACAGTAGCTTCAAACGGCACCAAATATCAAGTATGGCGTGTACAGACTTAATTTAAGGTGAAAGCAGCAACAAGTCAGCACGGACCTGTTAATCATTTAAGCGCAAGTCCATAATGAGAGGCAAAGAACGAGCTGACTTCTGCACATGGGTGTGTTTTTTTAGTGCTTTTTAAAATGCATTTGCTTAGAAATTTCTCATTGGGTTGATCAGACAAACTTTTAAATGTTAATATACTTTATAAAACGAAAAAGGAAAAGAAACAGGGATTCAATGCCCGCTGAGATGGATAAAAACGGGTGTATTTTGCCGCTTAATTAATATTCTACAAACGCAATATATGTTACCTCATAAAAATGTAGGCTACAATATGCCGTGAAATAAAATTT
The DNA here is from genome assembly GCF_001891065.2 of Hippocampus comes. Classification (NCBI taxonomy): domain Eukaryota; kingdom Metazoa; phylum Chordata; class Actinopteri; order Syngnathiformes; family Syngnathidae; genus Hippocampus; species Hippocampus comes. The sequence goes on along the minus strand of NW_017805532.1, from coordinate 281,612 downwards.
ATATTATTGATAAATTAGTTTTAGGATTTACAAAAATCATGTAAAATAAAAACATTGTTTTGTGTGGAGGAACATTTTCAATAAAAATAGTCTGCATAATTTTCATGAGGAAAAAATAACATACAACAAATATTCATGTTTTTGTGTGAAAAGAATACTATGTGTATATGCAAAATCCAAATATTTGTTTTTGGTGTGAAGGGGGGGGGGGAACAGCATTTGGAGATGCATGATTTTCATTGTGAAATCTACATTCTGAATAAAAAATACAGTCTTTTAATCTGTGTTACGTGTAACTTCCATTGTATACACAAGTAACATCATATTACTAATATTATTATCATTGTTGTCAGGCGCCACTTTTCCAAATTTCAGGACCTTTACCATTAGCGAACCTCTGGCATGCTGCTTCACCTTGAGTGACTCCATGAAGCGTAATCTGTCTCTTCTTGATCGAGCGAAATCAGAAGACTTGTTGTAGAATTGGCTCAATTCCAGGAAAAGAGCTTCCGATTATTTGTGTTTTTGTTGCACAGTGGAGATGAATTGTTGTTGGAGAATCTCTTTGTCCAAGTTTCTTCCTTAGAAACAGCACAGACAGAAATTGTCATCACATGGGCGTATGTTACCACGACGGTGTCAAATCAGTGATATCAGCCTGTGGTAATTATTTATAAGAGACATAAAAATCTAGAAATGCGTGAAAAACCTGTTGACATTTACGAGCCACCTTGTAAAATTGATTTTTTTTTTTAACCCAACAAATGTTCAGTTCAACTGCCTGCTGAGCAGCACTGTAATCGTTATTCCAAAAGGAACTTCTACATATCATTCAAATGGGTCCATAAGATGTCACGTGAATTTCTTCCCTGGTCCTTGTTAGTGATAAAGATTCATGCGTGAACGACCACGTTACACATTAGCTGCATTTAGTGAACATTAGCAAGTGTAGCTAGCTTTCACGCAAGTGAATGAAGGGAACATGCGTGAAAAGCAGTGTGTGTATGCGTGTATTAGGCTGTGTAAGTTTCTTTACCTATAAAGACCAGCCGGCTGATCCTCGGCTGCTCATCCCAAAGCTGGGGAGTCTCATTAAGCTCATACAGTTCGTGGACCCCCTGTAGCATGACTTGGTGGGCTTTGGCTGCCAGCGACACCATTCCCTAGGAACACACGCGTCACACGATACTAGTGACAGATTAACCCACGGTGAAAGAAAAGGGCCCGGGACCGTTAAATGCAGATAACAGAGCAGGTTATTGATGGCAGCCCGCCACCGAGGCGACTATTGTGCTTTACTGTACCTTTAAGCGGATGACAGTCATGGGTTGCCCTTCTTTGTTTCGCAGCGTCTTTTCCCAGAGGAGATCCTGCAAAATGTGTGGAAAAAAAAAAAAAGAAGAGAAGATTTACTTTCTCAAAGGGGTGCATTGTGAGGGAGATAATTGGGGAATGGGAGCGGGGATGCAAAGCCGAGGATCACCACATGGGTTTGTACCTGAATGAAAACATTCAGCGCATCTTCTGAAAGACTTCCCGCCACTTCAAAGGTCACGGTTAAAATACTCTGACAATAGGAGAGGATTCATTTTAAAACAAATGACACAACATTGTGTCATTTTTTTTCCTGCATTCAATGACATAAATACACAGTAGCCACAAAATTAGGTACACCGTCATGAGATCAAACGCAAGAGCCAGATTATGAAAAGTGCTGAGCGAAAGAAAATTCAACAATGATAAATAAACGCCATGGTTGCAGTGTTGGGGTGAAACCAGTATCATAGAGTGCAACTATTTTGACAATGGTGTAAAATGAAATTTGACTTATGATTTTTTTCCACCTGGACAGAGCAATAATAAAGTTGTAATCTTACAACAAAGGTAAAATCATTAAATCACAACTTTATGCTTGCAGTTAGCAGTTTCCCTCTTTAGTTTTAAACTTGTCCAAATGGTCCAAATGTTGCAACCTGTCAGTGTACAGTATGTCTTGTAGAATTGTTGTTATGCCAGACTTTCAAAGATTCATGTTCTACTTTTTAATTCACAGAGGACAGTGGAATGAAAAAGCCAATAGGACGGTTAAACTAAAGACACCCCGGCTGATGACGTTGTCAATGATCATGTCGAAAACCACATCTCCACTCGGCACCTCTCCATCTGCGTACAAAAGCCTGATCTAGCCCACCCTGCATTCGCCGCCGACTTCTCACCCTCCCCTCTAAACTTCCTTGTGGCACTAAAAGGGCACTTTGCAGATGTTTGCTGTTTTTGTGTTGAAGTGTTAAGGTTACACACTTCCTTGTCATTTGGTATAACAACAGAAAAACAGCCGTCCCATTTACATGAAAAGAGCAAAGGGTGGGGAGGGGTGGCGTGTGTTGCGGGGGGTAACTTGAGGGAGGGTTTAAGCTTCATGTGGGAAAAGGGAACGTGGAGCAAACAGACGACAATAGCGGCATTTACACACACACACACACACACACACACACACACACACACACACACACACACACACACACACACACACACACACACGCGCGTCTCATCTGCGTCCGTCCTGTGGTAAAACTGAATGGGCATGAAACAAAAGAAACCAAATTGCGTTCATGGGCCATTTCAGCTAATTTCAAAAGAAAACGCCTAATGGAGAAAGCCTCAAAAATATATTTGGAAAATGACAAATTCCATATTGAACTGTATGGTTAAATATCATCTTTAAAAAGGTAATATGGTCTAACTTTTTTGAAAATTGCAGAGGCGTGTCAAAGTGAGTCTATTTGTAACATAATACAAAAACAACAACATCAAACGCTTTCAAGTTGATCACCATTAAAAAAAAAAAAAAAAAAAAAAAAAAAAAAAAAAAAAGCAGGGGAGGGAGTTTTCACGGTGGTGTCGCCGCCCAAGGGGATGCGAGGAAGTTTTGGCCCTAAGGAGAACGAATTCCCTTAATCTCGCGGGAAACGATGTGTCGAAAGAAATTAGCAAACAAAATACAAAGGTGAAGGGAGTGAATTAAAAAAAAAAAAAAGTAAGACGGACAATACCTTGTCAAGATGAGGTCTGCTCGGTTTCACAACATTCAACTTCTCTGCTAGACTGTCAAGAGGAGAAATATGATTTCCATGTGATCTTTTTCTGATCTTGGTGTCTTCCATATATTCGTACAGTAAAACAGTGAGATCCTTCTATGTCCTCAATTTGTTCAGCTCGCATCAGAAGTGCTGTCGCCCATTCAAACAATACATTTTTTTTTTTAACAGCTAACAGATTCAAAACTGGCATTGCTTTGGTCATTTGTTTATATGACAACAATTTTTTTCCACCACGGGTCTCAAAGTGGAAGTTTTTGAGAACAACAGGTCACAATTTCCATCGTGGGAGGAGAAGCAATCCATGCACATGCGTGTATTGTTTTTCTTGCAGAATGTTGTTTTGAAGCTTTGTGTGAATAGGGATTGTTAAAATAAATAAATAAATAAAACCAAGCACAGTATTTTTGCTTCTACTCCTAGCCCATAGGTGACGGTAATGCCCATGACAAAGATCGTGCCAACAGCCACACAAGTCAGGCGTGATTCACCGTCGTGCTAATGAATGATACAATTTCCTCCATTTCAAAATAATGAGTGCGCAGATGTTCACTGTGCCCAAAGAATTACAAGTGAAACTTTCAGAATAATTGTTTTGGCAGGAAAATAAATCGTATCTCTGCTTTCCTCAGCTGCGGGTTGCTATATAGTATATGCCCCCCCATGCTCCAGTATAATCAGTGCTTAACACCACCTCCCCTCAATGGACTTGTAAAAACTTAAGAAATGGCAATTAAAGCCGACAAAACACCCACTGCAGCCACCAAACAAACTCGGCCCATTGTTCTCTCCATCGGGCCTCGCCTCCTCCCAGTCTTGCTGACCTCACAAGTGTTGCGCCCAGCAGTTTGAGCCTGATGCGCTGTTAGTTAGTACCACACAGGCAGAGCGGCGGGGGGGGATCCGCTTCAAACAGCCAATGTGGGCCCCAGGGAGACGTAGAGGGTCGCCCCCCACCCCACACCTTCTCCCCGACTTTTTAAAGCGAGGGGGAAAAGAGCTATCTGTTGGAAAAGGGTGGGGGGGCTCCTCAGGAGCCAGTGGACACACACGGCTCTAATCCTCTGCAGCTGGCCTCACACATATTGACCGAGGGCATGTAAGAGAGTTTTAACACCGCGGACCGTTTCATTCACATGAAGGGATGAACACTGACTCTATTCAAGAGAATGTGATTCTACCAGAGGGGAAAAGGGGGACACAATATGATGACCACCGCGGGGTGTAAGTGGGGGGGGGGGGGCCTCAATAAAAGATTCTGTTAATTAAAAAGAAACACGGCGAGCAACACTGTTAAAGGCTGTTGGCTACACGCTTCGGACGGACGAGCAACAAAAGGCCGTCGAGGCAGAACGCTAATATCATTGTAACCTAGCAACCGGCCCAATAACAAATAGCATGGCGGTTTACGCCCGTCAGCCGCTTCATTAGGTACACTGGCATGTCTTGTAATAACGTAATGATAATGTAACATGATTCGCATAAAAGACAATTTTGTCTTTTGATTATACAAATCTATTCACATTAAATTAAGAGTTCTATTGAACTTTTCCCTTCATCTTCGTAAAACTTTTTTCTACGCTTCTGTTTTTTTCCTGAAAACTTGAAATCAGATAAAATGCAAATATTTCTCTTTGTAATGCAACCACTTTATTCTTGAATTTTAGGGGTTGCAATTGTTTTCTTTTTTGAAGTTTATGGGGGGGCTTTCACCATGTAATATTTTATTATACAGTTTTGTTCCCATCATTACTTACGACTTTAGTCTTGAAAAATTACATTTTGGTCTTGCGGTATTATAACTTAATTCTCATACAATGATCTGCTTTTTTTCCTTGAAATATTACAAATGTTTTCTCATGAAATTATGCCCCTGTCCCCATTAATAAGGTAACTTTAATGTCATAAAATATAATTTTCAACCCTCCCCCTAGGTATTGGGTAACTCACAATTAATTTCCTTTCCTTGAATTCCCATAAATAAATAAGAATTGATGTTTTTACTTGTACTATCCCAACATTATTCTCATAAACCAGTTAAAGGAGAAACGCAATAGAATGAAAAGTGAAATGTCTCTTTGTTGTGAATTGAATGCCGCGTGTTTGGTCAAACTCACTTTGCTCCATCCTTACTGTCAAAAGAATGAAGGTCGAGAACTGCCGAGAGGTCCACCCTGTGGAAGAAGACCAAATCTGACTTTTTCTGCAGAGTTTTTTTTTTTTTTTTTAAATCATCCCTTTTGTACATTCTGAGGGTTAACGCGAAGGTAGAAACTTTGGTCACACGGCGCTTAAAAGTGATGCAAAATAAATGGATTCAGCGTTGTTATGAAAAGGTTTTTTTGATTAACCCTGGCCCCTTCTTGCCCTTGAATGAACTTTACTGGGAGGGGTGGACGAACACACACACACACACACACACACACACACACACACACACACACACACACATATATGTCGTGGTTCATATCTCAGGACACACACACACACACACACACACGCGACCCCCGTAAGAAGCACGACCCCGGGTCAAAGCGAGCAAGGCACCCTGGGTAACTGGACACCGGTGTACGTCTGGTGCTTACTCAGGACGCATCACTTTGTGTATGTTTTCATCATGTGCGTGTGCTCGGAGGAAGGGGAGGTGGTCGCTCTGGTGCAATGTCATGCCTATGCTCCTTTCATCTTTGATATGAAGATCTGAGCAGGGGCAGCACATGGAGTTCATCTGCCACACTTTACAAACAAAGAAGGGGAGGGGGGCGGGCCACAGAGAGGCTCACGATAAAAAAGACCCCGCTGTGAGCACGACGGCGCTAACTACCTTGATCTTTGAGTTTCCAGGATCTTCGCCACACCGTTTATTGACCTGGGGGTGGGAACAGCAAATGTTATACCGTCTTCCAAATCCATCATATGAAAGATGTGCCCACGTCACACAAAGAGCTTACCTCACAGCATCTCGGACTTGAGCAAGCTCCTCCTCCCTCACTAGATCGGTCTTGTTGATAATTGTCAGGTCGGCGAGTGCAATCTGCCTGCAAAAGATCCAAAAGACTTTCTCTTACTACTGAACGATGACGTTGGAATTACACTGTAGGTCCAAGTAGCCAATTCTGATTTACTGCCTCTATTACTGCTCTACTCCCCAATCATTCATTTCAATGTGTTGATCATTTATGTGATGAGTATTAATGCTCTTCATCGTACATGATCAGGATTTGGGTGAGAGTGGGGCAGTCAGCATTCAAAAGGGCTGATTAAGTTGAACCCTTTCAAGGACAGCAGTTACTACAGTGGACAGCTTATCATGTTATCAGGTTACAGCGTGCATGAAAGGGTTAAAAAGGCTCAAACACAAACACAGATGAAGAATGCAAAAGTGTCATGCAAATGGGTAATTACTTCAACAGCGGTATTTGTCCGACAAACAACAAAACAGCAGCTGGGGGGTCACAAACTGAAAGACGACAAGATGGGTGGCGACTGGCAAGAATCCCACTCATCACAAGATGTGGAAAATACAAAGTTGTCTATTTCGGATATGAACATGTTCATATTAACATAAAAAATACAAAACAAAAGAAAATCGAACCTTTCTGCCTCATTCACAAGTCCATCAGCCTTTTCCTCTCTGAGGTGCTACAAAAAAAGAAGCATGTTCATTTTTAAGGGCATTGACAGTATACGTATGTTAACTGTGGCTTCCATGTACAAATGTCAGTATTTTAGATACTTGAAGACCACAAGAACTCACTTTACATTTATTTGCGTTCGCAGGTTGCCCGGCATTTTTCCTCTTGGTATTATGACTTAATTCCCAGAAATACATTGTAAATGTATTTGTTTTGTCCGGTTAAGTCATAATGACTATTTACTTCTAAAGGTAATACTTTTTTCTCATATTCCAACTTCTTCAAACATTCCAATTTTATTTTCATGATTTAAAAATAAAACTGTGTACGTACTTTATTTTGGGGTAAAATTCAATTAAAAAAAACAAACATTTCAACTTAATTTACCCTTCTATGGTCATATTATTTTCTTCATAGTTTCATCTCGTAATATCATCATGACAGTGTAATTCTTTAAACACACACACACACACACACACACACACACACACACCCACACACACACACACACACACACACACACACACACTGTACTACATACTTGGTTTTCAAATGGCCTAGTAAGAATATATGTCATATATAAGAGTTGCATATATGAAAGCAGGGTGACAATCTTGAGCGGAGCGGCAATCCCGATCCTGTGTGTCAAACTGACATGCCTGCATGTGTGTCAAAATTTTGGCAACTTGAGATAATGGGATATTCTGCGCAACACATGAAGGGAGAGACATGTTGGAATGACCGCGTCACTGGAAGTTCTCCACTCTGGCATCCCGCCTCGGCCACCAAAGGTGTCACTTGGGCAGGCTCGACACCTTCGCCAAAGAGCCTATTATGCAGGTGTCACTTGCCCTGTTATTTTTAAATACCTTCGGGAGGGTAGGATGTGTATCTGAGACTGCTATTGTGTGTTATCTATTGCTATGCACTTGCAAACTGTGAATTTCATGGGTTTAGAAACTTAAATCAGGCTTAAAAGTGACAAAGTATTTGAATGCGCATGTCAAGTACTGCATGAAAAACGGGCATATTTTGCTATTCCACCTTGAAAAAACAGTTTATTCACACTTTCGGGGGTTCTTGCTAATGTGCGAGGCGAGGTCTTATTTTTCACAACGGACGATGTGGTGACCTTATGAACGTTCAATTCATTGGAAATTTTAATGAAAAACAATGCAGTTGCATACCTGGAGTCCATACTTGGCGTCAATGACGGTCACAATACCTGAGAGAAACAACATTGCGAAGAGTTCAAGAAGTCCCTGACAAGTTGTGCACATTCGTGACGACATTGCATGCGGCCTTTTGCCGTTTTGACTTCAAGTCTGTTGTGTTGTCGAGAGACAGAGACACCTTTTCCTCCCAACAAATTTGACTTTTGGTTCACTGTCCTGGAACAACACAGCAGACAGCTAAGCTTTCTCTTCATGTTCGCGGACACAACCAAACAAAATCTGCCATCCGCACAAACACTAGGTACCATTTGGATCCACATAACCATTCCTATTGTACTGTTTTTAAATCGCTTTTCCCGGGACAACCTTTAACCGTCATATGGACTTGGTTAAACAATTTATTCTCTTGAGCGGTTAAGTTCTTTATATTTGGGTGATAAGAGTGTTTTTGAAGGATGTGGTACGGGGAGCAAATCGTTTTTGAAGCGCATCCAGTTGCCGTGTGCATGAAATGTGCAAGATAAATAAAGCTGCCTTGCCTTTTTTTTTTAGATGGATTTCAACATCTCAATATTAAAAATAGCGGTGTTTGAATGTAATATAGCCGTGTCTACACTAATAATACTAACTAATAAGAGTTGAGATAAATTCACTCACCGTCCAGATAAATGTCACTGCCCAGCTCTGCGTCAACCCAAAACATGGAAGCAACGGCGCCTGTAAGACAAACACAAGAGATGTTCTCAGGTAAACCCAAACCAGGAAACCTGTAAGTTCTGATTCAATCGAGGTCATGCAATTTGAATTATCCGGAAAAATATGAATTTATTGAAGTATAATTAAATGTATGTAAAATTGTTTTTAATATTTTCCTCACAGAATGACAGGCTTCAAGTAATGACATAACTGTTTTATCTGCGGGTTTTGGGTGTGTGTGCTTACTGTATTGCTGTCCTATTACTTTCACTCGAGACACTTTTAGTACAAAATTAAATTATGGCACTTTTGATCTACAGACAAAAGAGGATTACCTCCCCAAAAAATATTTTAGTCCCAAGTGAGCGCTGAGAGGCAGATTATGGTATATCATTATCCAAGGCTTTCGACTGTTTATCTCCAGCTGCTATGTTCGTTTTGCTCTCATTTTCTCATCCAAGAAATCATCACAGGTCGCTTGTGTTACTGTGGCGGCCACATCATGTTCACATAATGCGCTTTGTGTCAAGCTGCCAGCTTGGGAATAGAGAAGAATTGTAAATATTTGATGACCGTGTAATGAAAACAATGTTTATGAACGACGTTTCATGCAAGTCATCCGGATAGGCTGAACAATTAATCAAATTCAATATAGACATTACAGTGTAGCTGAATGCAATTTTCAAATCGCATCGCAAAGGCAGCAAATTGGGAGGGGGGGGCGAGACATTTAGGACAACCTCTGCTTCATTTGCTCATAATGGGCATTAGTGCATTACCTGGATCAGCAAGCCCTGTGGTTTCCAAGAGGATATAATCAAACTTGCCCTTCTTCTGCATCAAGTTCTCGATGGCTTTGAGACCATTGTCCCTGAAAATGGGGAAAAAAACGAAAATGTAATGAAAAATGATAGAAAGAGCCCAAGTTGGACAGTATATAATATAATCGTGACTGAATGCATTAATCATTTAATGCAGAACGTCAATAACTTGCACAGCATCTCGTCACTGGACATACTTGACAGAGCAGCAGAGGCAGCCGTTCCTCAGCTCTAGCCACTCTTCGTAAAGTTCCCCCGCATAGCTCACGGCTAGGGACTTCTCAAGTGCGCTCCCTGTAAGCAAGTTGTCCATTTTAACGCTTTATCGCTCAATACACCTAACACCATTTATTATACTTATTTGTCACTGTTTTTATATATATACACCATTTATTATCCTTATTTGTCATGGTATATATATATATATATATACTTTCCAAGTGCATTTTGAACACAACTGGAAAGTCAATGAAGTCATCATTGGCCATCTCAGTTGTAGCTATGCTGCCATCCTGTGGAAAACTACCAAACTTTCAGCTAGGACCACCAGTCAGTGCCATCAACACAAAGGCTTTACCTTCTCCAAATTCATTGAGTATGACCGCAATCCGTTTGTCGTGTTGTTCTGTTAAAATATAGTTCAAAAGTGTGGTCTTTCCAGCGCCTAGAAAAGGAGAGAAAAATATTAATCCTGAAACACAGTTTACAAGTCATGTTGCAAAATTCTTGAAATGTTCAAGGCTGGAAACTTTCCATAGGACTTTATGGGAGTAAATGACAAGAAAGGGGGATTTAAGTGGGAACTTTTTTTAGAGTTGGAGAAAGTATATTCTTAGATTTCATGCAATGGGACCTTGACTTACAACTAGGGTTGGGCAGTATTACGGTCATACGGTATCCCGCGGTGACAAAAAAATAGCAAGTGTGTGTGTGTGTGTGTGTGTGTGTGTGTGTGTGTGTGTGTGTGTGTGTGTGTGTGTCTATCCATCCATCTCACATCCATTCGACAGCGGATACTTATTTGTCACTGTTTTTATATATATACACCATTTATTATACTTATTTGTCATGGTATATATATATATATATATACTTTCCAAGTGCATTTTGAACACAACTGGAAAGTCAATGAAGTCATCATTGGCCATCTCAGTTGTAGCTATGCTGCCATCCTGTGGAAAACTACCAAACTTTCAGCTAGGACCACCAGTCAGTGCCATCAACACAAAGGCTTTACCTTCTCCAAATTCATTGAGTATGACCGCAATCCGTTTGTCGTGTTGTTCTGTTAAAATATAGTTCAAAAGTGTGGTCTTTCCAGCGCCTAGAAAAGGAGAGAAAAATATTAATCCTGAAACACAGTTTACAAGTCATGTTGCAAAATTCTTGAAATGTTCAAGGCTGGAAACTTTCCATAGGACTTTATGGGAGTAAATGACAAGAAAGGGGGATTTAAGTGGGAACTTTTTTTAGAGTTGGAGAAAGTATATTCTTAGATTTCATGCAATGGGACCTTGACTTACAACTAGGGTTGGGCAGTATTACGGTCATACGGTATCCCGCGGTGACAAAAAAATAGCAAGTGTGTGTGTGTGTGTGTGTGTGTGTGTGTGTGTGTGTGTGTCCATCCATCCATCTACCATCCATCCAATCTCGAAGGTGTCTCTCACCAAGATAGCCAGTGATGATGGTGACGGGGATCTGCTCTGTAGGTGCACCTGGCTGGGCATCGATGGGCACCAACTCTGGGCAATCGTCCTCATCCTCCATCGCGTTCAGACCGTCAGGCGACAGACAGGATGATCTGTTGAATCAACACAAAGACACAAGCAGCAACACAAGTAATCTGCCTTGCGAACAACTATTATGTCAAGTTCTGATGGACACAATCTGTCAATTCGGTGAACCCTGTGCTGCATTTTAATGAGAGGAGATATTTTGGCCGCCTTATATAGAGTAGCTGAGAAAGGTAAATGTCAGTCAGTATCATGCCGTGGTTTCAAAAGTAGATTTCAACAATGTTCGTCCTCTTTTATTCATTCATTAGCAACTAGCTAGCACGATGCATCCCTTTTTCCCTCTCGAATTCAGTGACAGCACACTAACTACTCTTTTATCAGTTTACAAAGCAACACCAACGATTGCCTTACACTGCAATAAACCACACAATCAAGCAAAGTGTGACGATTTCACTGAAAAAGTGGCTGTACCGTGTATTAAAGAGAGGTAGCAGTGTGCACCTTCATTGACAGACCGGCTGATAAGGTGACTAGTATTAAAGGTTCCTCTTTGGGTCAAAATACAAAAATAACGTACACAGGAGGAACAAAAGACACAAAACACCACCGAGTCACGCGTGAATCAAATATTAAAATAAAAAAAAATAATTATGATATAAAAAGTGGGAGCTCCTTCTGTTGACTTTTGAGGTTTTGGCATCACGTTTAACAATCCGTCTCGTACTACGAACAGCAATACCGTTTCCGATTTGGCCCATATGATAAAACGTTAATAACGTAAAAAAATAATAAATTACGCGCTATAAAGGTAAATCAAAATCTAATCTTGAGCTGAAGAAATGTTACATATTTTACACACTGTCGTCACAGCAAACGCTTTACATGGATGTAATTACCAATATAACTCACAAGGGGACACAGTAGATCTGTCTTTTCTTGGCTCGGAGGCTGTAAGCACTGAAGCAGCAGTGTTATTTATTTATTTATTTTGTGCCTTTTTCTCCTCCTATTGCATATAATTTAGTAAATTACTATGTAATTCCACATCAATTACCTTATTAAATGTTTGTGAAAATTGGTTGGCGCTCTATTTAACCATTTAAACGTTATTTTATACCAATTACAGTATTTCTGCATATTTTAGGGTCTTTTGCATATTCTTCCCATGCTTGTTTGGAATTTGTTTGAGTTCTCTGGCTTCTCCCCACATTCCTAAAACGGGTTTCTTACCATAACTGAAGACTCTTAATGAGTGGTTCTCAAACTTTTCCTCTCATGTAGCGCCTAAAAAAGTAGTTAGCTCGTCGAGGTATCCCCGTCATGACCAACATTAAAACAATGTCGACCATTAGGTCCAATTTTAATTTAAAAAAAGACAGATTCTATGACTAAATATATTTCATATTTTTGACACATTATGCAGCTTGAACATTAACACAGAAGTAAATATCGGGGAAAACGTGCTAAAGTATAGATTAAATGAAAATGTATCGCACAATAAAAGTAACAAATTAAACAATACAATAAAATTGCACCCAAATAAACAATAAATTCAGATTAAAACCAAATATATGGAACTAAAAAGTTAAATGCAATAAAATAAACAGTGATTATGTTGTGTACCAATAAAGGGAGTCCAGATACTGTACCACACTTTACACACGATTACCGCTAAAACTTTTCAAACATTGTGAATGTGAGTGTGAATGGTTGATTGTCTGCCTGCGATTTGTTGCCAGAGTGCAACAACAACAACAACAACAACAACAACAGTGAGAAGAAGCGTTTCTGAAAATGAATAATAATAATAATAATAATAATAATAATAATAATAATACTTTAAGACGGGTTTAACTGGCAAACACGCCTCACACTTGAATTAGTTAAAAGGCATACCTGATGCTGTCATTTTCTTCACTTCTCTCTCTCTCTCTCTCTCTCTCTCTCTCTCTCTCTCTCTCTCTCTCTCTCTCGCTCTCTCTCGCTCTCTCTCTCATTCGTTTTCTGGCGCGCTCGCGACCAGGCCGGAAGTGGATTCACGAGCACTTACTTCCGGACCTTGGAATCAAGAGGCGCGTGCACTCCTGAAGCTTGACGGCGGCGGAGTTTTTCTTGTAGCGCGGGGGCGGTGCCTCGGTGACAGCCGGGGCGGGCCAAGAGGAGCGGCGGGCTAGCAGAACTCAGGCGAACACACCGAAGACAACCGACCGGCGGCGGCCGTGGCGGAGCAGCATCCCCCACTCTTTTTCGGACTTTCGACCTCCGGCCTCCCATGGCTTCTGTGACCAGTGCGGAGCGACGGGCTTTTGCTTTAAAAATCAACAGGTAAAAACAAACAAACTAACTAACCAGCACAAAACAACAACAACTCTTTTTTTATTTTATCGTGCAACTGTTTTGACCAGTTGGAACGGGAAAAAGGCACAGTCACATGTTGAAAGGGCAACAGGTTACTGCTGCCATCGGTGGTATACTGTCGTTTTCACGTTACTTTTGTATTCAAGTTAACTTTGTTGAATAAGTGCATGCATTACTACTATATCCTGTTGAATAGTTTCATGCATTGTCACTCTATCCTGTGCTGTGTCACATTAGTGATCATGCTATAATGCACATGAGTGGGCATGTGCTCATAGTTCCTGCAGGTGTAGAGGAAGTCACGACTGTACATGGAAGTCCATTGTATCTTATGCTCAATGCTAACTCATTAAAACAACCTAACAGGGGAGCTTCCTGTGAATAACTGTCAATGCATGTGACGCTTCCCCCTTTTTGCAGTGAGACATGTGATGGTTTTCAAGCAGTGTGCCTTTATTGAGCCAAGTCACATACTGTATCTATCCCCACAAAGCGCAAACACAAATTTATTATGTACCTTGTGCTATGCGGTGGAAACACATTTTATTGTTCCCCCTGTCACTGTAGGTGGCTGGCATAGATATCCGTCTGTCTGTCCATCCATCCATCTTCAACCATGCTTAGTGGTTGCGGGTGTGCTGGAGCATATCCCAGCTGACTTGAGTTGTGAAACAGGGTGAAGCCTGGACAGGTTGCCAGCTACTCATACCAAAAGGACAATTTAGAGTCTTCCATTAACTTATTCTGGATGTTTTTGGAATGTGAAAGCTGGAGTAGCAAAAGGAAGCCCAGGGAGAACAAACACACTTGCGCACAGATAGTCCAGAGCCCAGATTCATACCTTCAAACTCATAACTGCGACTGTGTCACCTGGCTTAGATGTTGAATATGAATGAAGCAGCAAAATGCACCCGAGTGGATTTCGCTGCTTAATTCAAATCCACAAACAAAAATTAATCAGAATACTATATTCAGACTAAGTGCTTCGGTGTACAGGACACTTTTCACATACATCTGGCTGGAATCGCGTTTGGGCAGAGAGCACCCAATTATGAACAGCAAATGATCATTATCATTAATCTGTCTCGTGACAAATTAACAGAAGAGCTACACTTGAAGCACACACTCGAAACCGGAAATGAATTGATTACCACTTATGTCAGCCGTGATGAGGAGCTTATAAATTTAAAAGTATGTTAGTCTATGAAATATTTATAATACCAGCATTGTTTTTTTTTTGCCCCATTCTCCAGCATAGTTTTTGACAGCACTTGCAATTTATGAGTTGATGCACCACATGAACAGAATATGTGCTTTTTATTCTCTTCCTGGCGGGAATTTTGACTAAATCTTGTCAGAGTTATTAAGACACCTGTTTACTCTGTTATGTCAGCATTTTTTCTAATTTCTCAGTGAGTTATCCATTCATTTTAATGGGAAGAAAAAAATCCAGCATATAAAGGAGGCGTGTCTCTTTGCAAGTGTACAGTTTGGTGCTGATCCCAATCATGATTGTTCAGCCTTGGCAGAGGCTTGCACATTCCACCTTGCAACATGGTCATACAATGTGAGCAGAGTGCTTACTGTAACATTCATTTATGCAAAAACAGCATTGTCTTAATCCCTCTTTTTACCATTTGTTTATATATATATATATATATATATATATATGTATATGTATGTATGTGTGTGTGTGTGTATGTATGTATAGTGTGCTACAAATACTGCTACTGTCAAATCCTTTCTCCATTCCAGGGGGAATGTACCACACTGACATTTTTTTTTCATAATCCATGACACATCAACGATGGTGCTTTGCTGTGCAATGCTGAGCTCAGCTGCACAGGGATGTGAGAGGATTTTTG
Organism: Hippocampus comes; assembly: GCF_001891065.2. Classification (NCBI taxonomy): domain Eukaryota; kingdom Metazoa; phylum Chordata; class Actinopteri; order Syngnathiformes; family Syngnathidae; genus Hippocampus; species Hippocampus comes. The sequence continues at coordinate 266,225 of NW_017805532.1, read as the reverse complement.
AGCCGCATTCTGAATCCAGTGATGAGCCAGCAGAGCATCTGCCTGTAGGGTGCTGTTAGGCCAAGGACACATGCCAATCATATGGTCACTGATAGTGAAATGATCTTCCTAATCCCAATATATATATATATTTATAGTGATATCACAAGAGGTTCTCCAGGGCAAGAGGAGTCTTCTCAGGTCAAATGTATCAGCAAAATCAAAACAAATTTTCAGCTTTTTTTTTTTCTCAAAGGGCACGAATGTTTCAAAAGAGTAAAAAAAAAAAAAAAAAGTAAAGTACCAACTACAGTCCGCTTTCAAAAATCGAAACTTTTCTCAACGTTGCACGGGCTTCTCCACTTGTCTCTTTCCAGTCCTTTCCCTTTATTTCCTCTTTTTTATAGCCAGCTCTACCTGCTTTAATCAACTGCCTTAAGTAGCCACCCCTGTTGGGGTTGTGAGGCATGCTGGGAAATGTAGTGTCTGGGTTGTCGGGCATTTTCGCGTAAGGCACAGGCTTTTGAAATGGGAGGTAACGTCCTTCCACTACACGTCTCCGTGTGAGGCCACAATATATAACATTTTAGTGACATTGTGTAAACACCAGAGGTGGCAGTAAGTCAAATATGTGCAAGTCTCAAATCTTAACCATCACAAATGCCAAGTTAAAGTCGAATCTTTCATTAGTTTGAGCAGTGAAGGTCCCAACCTCGAAAACTCGCAACCCCCCACCTCCGCTGTATACTCAAAAATTACGAATCGCTACAAATAATGTGAAACACATATCACACAGGGAGAATGTTTCTATTGGTACAAAATTAATCCAACTTGTTTGTGGACAATGAAAATCCAGAGTATTCTCTCTTAGCCCCTTTCAGATGCATTGTGAAGGAACTGCTGTGCAGAGTGCTGCTCTAGTTTCACTTCAGTTTTCTATCACAAAATGTTGGGTTTTTTTTTTCATCATAAGCAGAAAAAAAGGCAGAACGAAGAAGTCTTTGCAAATAAAGAGAAGTAGCATGGTGGTAATGATGAACATATGGTGTGAGGACAGCTGCAGATGTAGGACTTCCACCGTTCAATACTTTTGAAGTGAATGGGGGTGATCCAGATTGAGTTACATGGGATTTGACACCCTCCGCCCTCATCATAAAAAAAAAAAGACACCCAAAAATGTAATCTGAATTAAACTCAAGTTGACAAAAAGATTTGTTGGCTAGCTGTGTTTGTGCGTGCCTGCTCCCTGACAGGAAGCTGAGTCACGATGGCGCTGATAGCAGTAAGGCCCATTAAAGTCTGGAGACATATGATAGGATGAGACGCACAGCAGGGGCATCCCTCTGCCGCAATCCTCTTCAAGTGAATGCCGCACCACCCCCTGTTATTCTTCCACTTCCTCTTTGAATCAGATGACGGAAGGTGGTCTTTTTCGGGGAGGGGAAGCTGTTTGCCTGGTTGGTCTTCGGCGTGGAGTCGACACGTACCTCAGATTTGACAATAATGCCAATCAAGCCACATTTCGGCTAACCATATTTGGTTCTGTCCTCTTCGCGTTGTTCGGATTTCGTTGAATCTCCTTGGTTCTCTGGAAATTTGGTCCTTTTTGGGCAGCGCAATGTGGTAGTGCATTGTGTGTTCACAGTCGAGAGGTTCTTAGTTTGAATCTCTGCCTGTAAATTTGCGCTGGTGTTCCCACACACAATCAGTTCTGCATTTTTTTTTGTTGCTGATGAAAGAAATGTAGTCAAATCCCAATGAGCGACATCCTATAAAATTGGCACACGCCACAAATATGGCACACGTTCTGCATCGTTAATAATTAAACGAATGAGGCGTTTTCTTCCCTATGAATCAATGTATAATACTTTGTGTATCAAACCTCAGTGAGCGGATGCTCCGAATAGTTAAATTCCATCATTCTGTCTTAGCACGAACCTATTCCAATTTATTTCAGGCGTTAGGATTGACACATACGAATAATAAATACTGATAATCAAGAGCAGATTTTCCCATTCAGACATCCAATCAGAATGCAGGATTAAGAGGAAGAAAGTTTGTCTTTGTGTGTGGCGTGGAGGGGGGACTTGTCACATATTCAGGAAGGCTTGCGCAACGATTGCAGAAATGCTGACAAAAACACACCATGTGCACACACAGCAAGTGCAGGCCTGCCAGCGTTGGACAGCATGACGCAACAAAAATTAGCTGCTATTGGGGCTGAGAAACATGATGATTGTGGTCCTGACTCGTTTCGGAGCAGATTGGAGAGAAGACATCAGTCTTGACAGACATCGCAGAGTAATTGGTCGGGATAATCTCTTCGAGATATCCAACAATTGGGCCTGTGTGGCGTGTGGAAACTCAAATTTGACCTGATTATAAGTCTAAGCAGTTGAAACTGAAATACTGCTGTCAGGACCTGTGTTTGTGTTTCTGTGGTTTTTATTTGCTTTTCATTTTGTCATGTTTTCTTTGTGTCCAGCTCCCTAAGCCACTCGTACCATATCCAGGAGTTCCTTGTTGTCTCATCACTTTGTTTTTATTTAGCTCCCTGATTTCAGTCTGTCTTTGTCAGGTTGTTACTGTTCCTGTCAGTTCTTGTCACATCTCTATTTGTGAGTCCATTCTCAGCTTTGGTTACTTACTTTCTGTCTTGTCTTTTTTGGATGTCTACTAATTTCATTTTTTTTTTAATTCCATGAGCTTTTGTTTTATTTTTGGAAAATATTGTTTTAAATATGTCCTGAGCTCCTGCCTTGCCTCGCTGCTTCCATGGACTTTTTGCTGCCAACACAACAACTCACAACAAGGAAAGAGTACGTGCCATTTTGCCTCAATTGCTTCAACGTACAATTAAGCAGTAATTCAGCACACAGCTGACCAATTATTTAGTTATTATGCCCACCTATAAGTTTGACTAAATCCAAAGCTTTACTCTTACCCCTTCTCGACATGTTTTTGTCGTCCACTCTTTGTAACATAGCCTTATTGGTTTGTGTGACAATACAGAGACAACAATTTTTCCTAATGCTGTTGCACAATTCTTGTTTTCTAGAACAGTGAGCTGTCTATTTGTGGATTTTTCTTTGGGGTGTGGACCGGATCTGATGAGGTCACCAAGAGACAAGCAGCAATATTTGTGACTACTTTTTGACTGAATCACTTAGTGTTCCAGTCCTCCTATCATTTAAGTTAATGTGTTTGCAAAACAAAACATATTTTGGATATCTCTTGCACGGGAGCAGCCTGGCTTGCCGTTGCGCTGCTGCTTGGCTGCGCTCAGCTTTTATTTTGGGACGACATCATCGAGATGAAAGGGAAAGTCGTCTGGGAAATGACTTTATGGTCATTCTCGAACGGGCTGACACAGCAGAATCATGAGACAAAATTGTTCTTTTTACTACGGCACAGAAGGTTGTTTACTCCGCTTTTATTCAGCACTGTAGGGAACAAAATTAGCAGCACATTAGTTGAATTAGTAGTTGCCCAAATACCTGCCCGATAAATCTGCTTTTGAGGCTTTTCCAACCAAACGACGGCGGGGTCCAACGAAGACAATGCTGACAGGCTGCCTGTGTGCTGTGATGAAATAATGCCTGTGTGCTGCTGGCAAGGCCTGATTACTGTTTTACTTGCCTGCTCTTTTTATAGCCAAGCTCTTTGTGTTTTGAATGGTAGCAGAGCAACCGCAATGGGCGTGCTTGTGAATATGCTCATGCGCATGCAAATGATATCTTCAGTTTTAAGTTTTGATTGACATGAATATATGTAAGGCTTTGTCCTGGTTATTGCTGTGGAAAGTACAGTATATCGGCGGGACATCCGCACCGTGCTTTGTGGTTTTAGTGTTATTGTTTGTTCCTTTAGAAGTGGAGTGTTAATAACATTTCACCAGGCTTGCTTTGCTGCCTGTACGAGTTCAGTGCGGTCATCGTTTGATACACTGTCGTCAGGGTCAGAAAAAACCTGACTGTCTTTCTTTTTCTCTTGGCTCAGCAGCTGCATAAAAGTGAAACTAGAGCATTCTATTCTTGCAATAAAGAGGTTGTCTACCTTTTTTTTTCTTTCTTTTTTTCCCCCATACCTCTTCTGAATGGTCTAGTTCATTTAGTTAGGAACGATATCGTGTTTCTGAAGAGCTTGCTGACGAGTTGATCATTTCAATCAGATGCGTTGGAGGAGGGAGAAATCTAAAACGTGCAGGAAAACGGCCCTTGAGGACCCGAGTTGCCCACCCCTGCAGTTGCAGAACAACTGAGTTAGTACCTACAAAGTTAGATGTCCCCAATGTCTTTTTTGGGGGAAAAATAGCGCTGAAAAGTCATACACCCTCCTTCATGTATATCAGAAAACCTTGCTTGAGCTCAATTCAGTGAGCATTAAAAGACTCATTTGGTAGTGAAGAAGACTGTGACTTGTACATAAGAACTTATTTGATGTTAGCAGAGGCAATAAGCAGCGCTAGCATTAGCTGCAGTGGCTAACTTTTTTTGTTTGTTTGTTTTTTTTACACTTGTATGGCCATTAATACTTGGCAAAGGATTTTGAAGGAATCAGTTCAATCTCAATTTTTCCAATTGGAATTCTGTTGCTGCTGTTTTGCCTGTGTCATACATTTATTTAAACCTCTTCAGGATCTATGTGTGCAGTTGCGTTCATGGTAAGGTGTAATGTAATCTTTCACACATTTGTGTACAAAAAAGCTCTAAAAGGTGAGCTCGGGGTGTTGCTTCCATCTGTCCACTCCTTGGGCGTCAATTATGGCTTAAAATGTTTGCCCATGCTTCAAGCATGTGCATGAGGAGTTTGGTGACTGAGTGTGTAGTACATGTGTATATACCATGCGTTTAACGCTTCTTTCCTGTATTCATTTGTGGGTTTCAAATGACAGCCGGAGTAGTGTTGACAACATGAAATGAAGCTCGAGCCTCGGACTTTGCCCGGAAAACGCGATCCTTTTCACACACCCATGCATGTCCCCACCTTGCAAGTGTGTTAAGTCACTACCAACATACCACTTGAAGTTGTTTCTAAGTTGGAAGGGGAGTCATATTGAAAGAGAGAGATCCAGGATTGAACACAATCTGCTCCAAGATGCTTGTCAACCTCTGATTCGATTTTGATCCAATTTCAATGCAGTTTTAGCTAAATTAAAGTTTTGTGTGACCGAAGAGGAATATTTTTCTTGACTATTTTGGTTAAATTGAAAATGGATCATGACTAAAGTACTTGAGGAGTGTTACACTGGTAGTTCTCCACTTTGGACTGGGCTTATAGTGTTAATTAGCAATACTGTGGAGTTGTCCCTGTGTATTTGGAACCAGACACGGACAAGTGGGCAGTGCTGTGGTGTGGGTTCAGCACAGGCAAGGCCTGCCTTTATTGTGCCGTGGATATAAAAAGTCAACACTCCCCTCCCAAGTGCCAGCTTTTACTGTCTGTAAAAAAAACAAAACGAAACAGATCATATACAGTGGACCATCCAAAGTTGAAGCACAATTTCTTAGATGATGACGGGTTACTTCCTGGCTGTTGTAATTTCAAAACAAATTTTCCCGGAGCCAATAACGGCAATTTGTTTCTTAAACACTTAAACTAGGGTTTGGAAAATGGATGAAAATGAAAACAAGTTTTAAAAAATTTTAATAATTGTAGAAAGATGAATAAATTAATCAAATAATCATTAGTTGCAGCCCTAATATGTAATTTATGTACTTATAATACACAAAAATAGAAATAATAAAAGTCTTTGTAAAAGCATGTGAACCACTGGCTCATACAATTGTCTAGGCGTTTCCATTCTGTTTTAAAAGTGTGCCCAACACAATGCCAATACGGTATTTATTCTCATTCGGGAAGCATCGAGCTGAACTGCAACAATCTTTCTGTATGATTTCTTCTTTTCACTTTCTGCCCTGCCCACTTTTTGGCAATGCTTCCACACAACAAACCACACATGCACACCCACTGTATCTTCCCAGTGTCTTTGAATTTAACCCTCCATTGTAACGTCGTGTCGATTTTCTGCCACAGGCTAACCCTTAAATCAGGACTCCTTATTTATTCCACGGGGTGCCAATGTGACAAAGCCTCCACTGAGTTGTGCTTCTGTAGTATGGAGGGAACAAAAGTGTGAATGGAATCGCCATGGATCAGCAATTCAAACTTATGCGAGCAGGAACAATGGTGGCGCTGAAGTTGTTGCACTCATTAAGTCCCGTGACGTGCCTGTTGCTTGAAATATGCAAAAAAATGTTTTATATGAAACAATGTTCTTCTTGTCTATCAACACAAGTTATTTGAAAGTCCATCAATTTCTTTGCATTGGCATGCTAACACTGACGGTTGCCTCCGTGTTTTAATTCCAGGCATTCGTCTGCAGAGATCAGGCGAAACTTCAGCGGCAACTATGGCTATTATCACAGACGGACAAACTCCAACGCCTCGACCACGACATATCTCACTGTGGTGAGTTGTGCTTTGTGTCCACTGTGTTTGTCTATTTCCTCAGAAACTCGTGGCCCTCATTAATCGAATTGAGAAAACAGACATCCTGCATGCATGCATTGCTTGCATTGGAAAGGAAATGAACGCTACACGACAACGAAAGAAATAGAGTGGCTGCAAAACGTAGATGTCAAAACGTTAGCAAATCTCATGCGACTTCAGTTTAGTGAGCATCTAAAGGATGAACTCTTAACGGAGTATCTTGGGCCTTTTTGGGGACTTTTGGGATCGCCCCATCGAGAATGTTAAGCGATACCGGAATGAAAGGGCTCACTTCCCGAGCCCAATTAAACAATCTCCCACTAAGATCAATAATACAGGCGGTACCTTGATATACGAGTTTGATTCAATTCCTGACCACACTCAGATCTCAATACACTTGCGTCTCTATTTGTCTTTTCCCATTGAAATGAATGGGAATGCAATTCAACCCTTTCAGACATCTAGCGGGGATTTCTGCAGCGCACTTAATTTTGCTCATCTGTCAACATAAATATTTGTCAAATAATGGCTCCTATCTCAACTACTGAGTCAGGGCAGTCATATCTCAAAACACCACCATATGCAAATTTTTCCATTGTGGGACAAATAAAGGTCTTATCTTCTTTTCATTAATTTGTTTCAGTAGCACTATAGACAGTTCTGGCTTTGAATTTTGAGCTTCCTCCCACATTCCATAAACAGGCTGCGCGCGCGAACACACACACACACACACACACACACACACACACACACACACACACACACACACACACACACACACACACACACGTTTAAAATGAAGTTAACCTCTCTATCAAACAGATAAATAGATGAATTAGAAAAAAAAAATCGATAAGTATACAAAGGTGGCACGGTGGTCGACTGGTTAGCACGTCGGCCTCACAGTGCAGAGATGCAAGGTTAGATTCCGTCTCCGGCCTTCCTGTCTTCCTGTCAATATCAATATGTATACCCTTCTTCACACTTGGGAGATTCCGTCTGTAAAGTTGGCGACAAGCTGAGCGACTCCGGCTCTGTGAAGCTGACGGGATGATGCGCAGTAATCCGTTGGAGGGATTTGTTCCCACTCTCGCTCCTGTGAACCCTCTCTTCTCACTTTTATTTTCTGTTGCCGCCCTTCCTCTCCACATTCGCCGACCTACATCTCGCTCGAGCCGACCGAGTTTTCCAAAGCTCCGAGGCGGCACTCCTGACACTCACGATCACTGACTGAGTGTGCTCCATGCCTTTGATTCCGCCCCCTGACACACACACACATACATACACACTCTCCCCAGTGAAGATCCTTGAACGAGTCAGCTGACAGGCTTTAGGGAGGATGCCTCGCACCATTCATCTATTTTGCAGCTCACGGCGGCGTGCTACACGGTTAATCCTTAACCTGCTTGGGAAGTGGGTCAGAAGCTAGGCTGGATGGGGGTCTGCCTACCTTGCAGCTTACACGAGCAAATCTTTAATATGGCTGGATTTGGGATGTGGGAGTGGGATTTTTAATACCATAATCTCTGGGATGATAGTTTGTTTGTTTTTGGAATTCACTCCATGGCTTTTTCTCCATATTTTTTTTTTACAACTCACATGACAAACAGATCCATCCATCAATTTTCAATAGCGCTCGCTCCTCGTGATGTTCGGAGGTGAATTGGAGCCTATCCCAGCGAGAAGCTCTGGACACCCTGGACTGGTCGCCAGTCAGTCGAAGAGGATTTATAGACACACACATTCACACCTATAATTAAGTACCTTCACTGTACCTATTTTGCATGTTTTTGGAATGTGGGTGGTCCTCAGGGTACCTGGAGGAAACGCAAGCGCAGAGAGAACATGTCAACTCTCCACAGAAAGGCTCGAGCCAAAAATTGAACCAGAACCTAAGAGCTGTGAAGCAGAAGTGCTAACCACTAGTCCACCGATCTTAAATTACCGGTAACAAGAAAAGTTGCATGTGTGGATGTGTGCGTGTATGGTTTCAGTTAATGGATGAAGGGAGGGCGCGCTGATGTCACTTCCTCTTATGCCTTGCGGTTTGTCTGACATCTCCTGTTAGGTGGGTTCAAGGCTCAATTTAAAGTATTTACGTCAGCCAAAGAAATGCATGATTTGAGAATGTCGAACCCTGATCCGCTGTGCTTTCCAGCTTCTAGGAATATGAGGATAATATTTAAGAGGATCTGCATCATGGCTTAGTTTCAATAAAAAGAAGCCAGTGCCATGCAGTGTAGGTGCACACTGTCACTTCTCGTATCCGGCATTCGCCATTTTGCGCGCTTCCCCTTTTGAGTCACTTTTCACTTGTCAGCGGGGTAAGTGCACAGCGTTTCTCTGTTAGCACAAATAAGGATGACCATGCTAAAATTGTTTGGATTTTATTTCAATTGTTGAAATGATCACATTTTGCTTGCGCTGTCATATTGCTTGTTGATCTTCTTAAATCTTGTATATTGAGCTTTTTCAACAGACTTTTTCTGAGTTTTGCTTCACCTTTTTAACCCTTTTCGATCCACAGCCAATACACAGACAATACTAAGAGTCCGCGTTGCTCGCACATAGCAACGTGCAGTGATCAGAGGCATGCATACATTTGCATTCATTTCTTCTAGTTTGCCGCTACACTTGAAACTGAGTCGACGGCTACTATGCAGACACTGTTGTTGACCTGTCATCAGAATGGAACCTTAAGCTTGCGTCTGTTCCTAATGATCTGCCCCCCTGAGCATTAATACTAACGCCTTGCCTTACAATTTGCTGCTCAAAAACATGCCGAAGGATTGACTGATGTGCAGCAACACGTCTGTAGGTAAATGGAATTTACTTGCCGCTCAATTGTTGGCTTGAAGCGGTGACTCATCATGTTATGTTTCTGCAGTCATTTCTCCCTCTTCTCTGTCTGTTAACTGAGTTGAGGTATTTTTACCGTTCCGTTAGCACTCTATTTTTATTTCATCTCATCCTCCATTTCCAATCTCAGCCTATCACCTACAGTGCTCAACATGGAGGTGGAGCCCGTTTGAAAAGTGAGCTTTTGATCCAATACTCAAGGTTCGAGAAGCTTTGTGAATTCTGCAGTTGGATGTACAGACAATTGAAAAAAAAATATTGAATTATTAAAAAATAAATTAATTATAAAAACAAGTGCAAATACAAACGTGAATAGTGTTTGATATGACGATATAAATCATCGTAGAAAACAATAACAATATTACCTTTGCGCGATTGCGTGACCACAAAAACAATTGGAATTGCAACAATGCAAGTGAATGCAAAGAAGTGGATTAATTAATAAAATAGAATTTACTTCATCGAAAACACAGCCTTGCTAGATTTTGTGTGTACAGTACTTGTTTTTGCAGCATTAAAAGTGAGTACACAATTTTTGTGTATTTTGTAGTAGTATATGCCGTAGGTAGATTTTTAGTCCTGTAAGGAAACTGGGTGTTATAAAAAAATTGGTTGGGGTCTACAAGTACTCATTTGTGTTTAACTTTAGCACATTAAACACTTTAAGAATGAATGCGAAGTGTGTATTGCAAAGGTGAGTCACACATCATACTTTTTAAATTATTCTAAATTGTTACACAAGTTTAAAATGAAGTTAACCTCTCTATCATGGAAAAACAAGAAAACACACCACCTTAACTGTGACCTCGGCGTCTTACAAACTGTCCCCTGATATGTCCAGCGTCATTTAATCTTCATCTTGTCATTAGCCTGCTCACTTTCCATGTCCATTTTCTTTTTTTTTGGGGGGGGGGGGGGGGGGGGGGCTTTGTTACAAAAGCACCTGCTCTTTATGTATTGCCTCCCCCCTTCTGTGGTGTTCTTTTAAGTGCCACCTGGAGTTAGGTTCATTGGGTTTATAGATGATTTTGGATGCTATGTTCCAAGCCCTAACTCTCTCCTGATGAAAGACTCTGTGCAGAACATAGAGCAAGAATGACTGAGTTGTACTGTTCGAGGTTTCAGCTAAAAATAGAACCGTCTGTCTAATGCAAGCCACTATGCTCCAGATTTTTTTGTTTTTCGTTTGTTTTTGTTGGACAGGTAAGAGGTAGGAGAAAATAGCCTGTTTTCTTAGAATAGTCAAATGTTGTTTTTTTGCAATCCTCATTAAATTAATCACTCAACTGCTAATCTGCCCTGCTGGTTCTAGTCAAACTGATGAATGTGTGTTGGTGTATTGAACAGGGTAGCACGGTGAAATATTGTTTTGCACATATTGTCACTCAGTTCAGAAGTTCAGTGTTCAAATCCCGATATTCATGCTCTCTCAAACGTAACCGTAAACCATAACGGAGACTCAAACTCAAGCATCAGAACTGTGAGGCAGACACACATTTTCAGTGTTGCTTGGAAACATACCGTTGAGAAGAAAAAAAATAATAATTTGCTTCTGTTTGTCCTAAACCTCTCGATTGGGTTCCTCAGCCCCAGTCGTATGACGCGGTGGATCCTTTGGACCTGGAGGAATTCCTGATGTCGCAGCTCCGCAACGGCGACTCCGCCCTGATGCAAGAGCTTGGCGATTTCCCCGACGATGACCTGAAGGTGGAACTGGTGGAGAAGGAGTGTCGCACCGTCCGGCACCCCGTCCCTGACGACGGGTGGGTCACCGCCTCACATACGTGAGACAGTAGAGGAATTGTACAATAGGATTGCTAGGTAGCCGGATAGATGGATACACCCAAGCAGAAAGATTCATCTTTTCAAATCATATTGAGACATCTCATGAAAAAATATCAAACACGCTGTAAGTCTATTGAGTCACGTTGATCTGATTGGAATATAAAAGTTAAGGCTGCACAAGAAAATATGTTTGCCTACTTTCTGTCAATGTGAAAATGTACACTCACACAAGTACCGTAAATACTTTGGATGAAAAAAGTCTTCATATGCCACATTTTTGTTATATAGAAAATATTATTTTGTTATATAAAAAGATATTTTCCACAATTAATGTGACCCAACTGAAAACAAAAATAAAAAACTTTCCAAGCAGGGAGGTAAAAATAAAGTACTGTGTTAATGGCATTGCACACTAGAGCAGCTGAACTTGACTTGAGGTTAATCACAGGCACTTTACATGAGTTAGAATGTGATTGGTGACTTCTGAACACAGCTACACTCTGTTACAAAAATGTGTGCACCTTTGATTATTTCCCTATTTTGGCTTCCCTTCTACCAAAAAAGTTTCTTTCTTTTTTTACTTGAGTTGTGCAGGTTGTAAGTCATGTTAATGGTGGAAAAAGTTGAAAAAGATGATCACAATAAGGTGGCATTGAGCAAGAATGTGAAGAAGTTTTACACCCACTGAGCTTTTCTTCCTGTCAGTGTGTTATCATTCCATCTTGTCTCTATTTTGCAGAGTGGAGTTGGATCCCCACGTGAGAGATTGCGTCATGAGTTACACCCAACCTTGGCTTGTGGTGTCTAGAAGGTCAGGCCTTTTAACTCTTCTCATTCCCTCGACTTTCAGAAATATCTTGGCTTTTAAAAATGATGAAATTGGCTGGGGAGTTGAATTGGGGGTGTGGAGTGGGGCGCGGGGGGATAACACGAAGCAGAATTTGCAGGCTTTTGGACGATATTCTCACTCGAGAAAAGAGCGACTGCAGACACTTGAGAGGTGACACATGTTTGTGAACAGGAAAACGAGAGACATGAGAGAGACCGCTGAATACTGCACACCTCCGATTTGAGACATTAACACGGCCGCTATCTTAGTTTGCAAGACTTTGATGTATGGTTATCTCTACCGATTGCAAGTGCAGAGGTGTATCAGCCGTAACCATGCATGTTGTTTCCAGTGTGTGCATCACTCGCTAACTGTGCGTGGTTGTGTGTCCTCAAAGGTGCCAAGGTGATGGCTGGAGTGCATATTCGGATCGGGCCGGCCTGCACAAGCTCCTTCAGAAGCAGACCTTTGAGTCTGACGTCCAGTCACTCAAAGACAACACGCCAGTAAGATCCAGGACACACTTTAGCAGTAATGGGCAATCGTTTGTGCTTAAGAGCCACATTTGATTTTTAAAACATAGATGGGCCTGATCATGTTTCGATGAGGGAGGAAAATAGTTAAAATGTATTTAAAATACATAAAACCGGCAATTTAAATTAAAAAATAATTCATTCTATTTTTTATTACTAATAATTATGTTGCTTGTAATGTTTTTTACCATTTTTTAATAAAATAGAATAGTTAAATGTGTATATACGGTATCTACAATTGAT